>NW_020897837.1:598903-615294 GCF_003984885.1 Neopelma chrysocephalum | reverse complement strand
ATCCAGTTTGGCTGATTGACACCCCTGGAGTGATCCAGTTTTTCTGACTGACACCCACGTTGTGATCCAGTTTTTCTGATTGACACCCCTGGAGTGATCCAGTTTTTCTGATTGACACCCCAGTGTGATCCAGTTTGAATGATTGACACCCCTGGAGTGATCCCGTTTGGCTGATTGACACATCCCAGTGTCATCCAGTCTGGCTGGTTGACACCCCAGCGTGATCCAGTTTGCCTGATTGACATCCCAGTGTGATCCAGTTTGAATGATTGACACCCCAGTGTGATCCATTTTTTCTGATTGACACCCCCAGTGTGATCCATTTTTTCTGATTGACATCCCAGTGTGATCCAGTTTGGCTGATTGACATCCCAGTGTGATCCAGTCTGGCTGATTACCAGATTGTAAGATCTCCAAGTCCCAGACTGGGATTTGGTATCAGGATGTTTTTCAGCCAGATAAGGGAAATATAAAAATTCCTAAAAACTAAAATTTTTCGGGACCACGTGAGAATTTTTTCACACAAAACAAGGGAAGATCCATCATTTTTGACAGAGGATGTCACTGCTGACCCTTCATCCCACCTGGCTCTGCTTCCCACCTCTGGGAAAGTTTTTCCACGGGATTCTTGGATTGCAAAACCCTTTGGGCGAAAACTTTGCAGCTGAGCTGAGCAGTTGAACGGCCCTGTCGTTTCCAAAGCTCATTAATCCGCCTGTACATGGATTTTTTTTTTGCAAGCTGCCTGGTTTAGATGAGGCCTTTGCTAATTTATCCCTGCTATAAACAAACCCCTCGGATTTAGGGGGTGGTGGAATCCACATCAATCTGCTTTGCTTCTGTTATTAAAAGGAGAACGATCAGGCACTTGAGGATCACAGAAATTGGATAAATCACCTCTTTATTTCCTCATATTTTAGGAGCATCCAGATGGAAGATGCTTAAAGATATTTATTTCTGACAAGGCTTTTTTCTAATGGTCTTAAAAACCATTACAAGAGCAAGTGCAGCAGCTGCAGCAGATTTTTTGGGTGGGGGTGGTTCATCCCATCTCATCCCTTACTCCCAGATCTCCAATCCTGTCAGGATTCCATGATCTTCAATTAAACATTGAAATAACCCCTGGAAAATGAGCTTTATTATTCTTTACAAAGCATTTGTCAAACCTCACTGTAGTCATGTATATCTTATTTATTTTATATATATATTATTATTTAATTCTTTTGAGTGCAGCACATCCCTTTGAACCTGTGATTCCACATCCCAGCAAGGCTTTGGATGCTCTTCCACTCCTGAGGAATAACTTTTGAGGGCAAATATATTGCTTTTGGGATGCACCTTTCAAGCATCTGTTCCAGGGGAAGCTGATCCTGGAGCCCCAACAGAATATTTCACTCCTTGAAATATTAGCAAATATACTGAATATTAGCAAAAATATTGAAAAAATATTGAAAAAATGTTGAAAAATATTGAAAAAAACCTTAAGTATTAGCAAAAAGCTCCTTGAAAAATGATATTTTCATGTCTGATGGGGCTCAAATATTTTTTCAAAATTTGCCCTGGTGAAGAAGGTTTGGAAACAAATTTGGTTTTTTATGGATAATCTGCCTTTTCCTGATGTTTTCAACCCCTGAGTGGGACTGAGACCTGGCCCAGGGTGGATTCCCAGATCCTACTGGGATTTCTGGTGTTCTCCTCTTTATTTCCCTGCCTATTTTTCTTAAGTTGTATATTTAGTCTCCCTGCTTCACGCCTGACTTGCTCTGATATTTATAGATGCTCTTACCCAAGATCTTCTGAAAGGGGGAAAAAAAATGAGTAAAGATGCTAAAAAAAATAAAAAAAAGGTTTTATTTTACAGTTCAAATCCTTGAATTCTCCACAGAATAAAAGAATCAAAGAAATGCACAACTGGGGACAGACCCCACCCAGTATTTACAATAAAAACATAACACTGGGGAATAATTTGCTTTAAGGATGATTTTTTCAGCTGCTTCAATAAGAAGTTGAGGTGGGTGAGGTTTTATGGCTCTAATAAGAAAGGTTTTGGCTGCCAGAAAACGCTGGAGACTTTCATCAGCTTTTTTCTGAAGAGCATAAAAAGTTTTTTTTATAAAAAAACATAAAAATCTTTGCATTAAATTCTACACAGGAGGGAAAAAAAAACAAATATTGTCCACTGAGAATTTCTGCCTCTGGAGGGCCTGGAAAACTTCTGCTGGTTTTCAGTAATTTCTATTTCAGCAGCAAAATTCTGTTTGCAGGCCCAGGAAAACTCCTTTGGCACATCAGCACAATTGCACATTTGGTGTCTGTCTTTTTAACCAAATCTCAGTTAAAAAAAAAAATAAATAAAAAAAAAATAAATAGAAAAAAAAGGAAAATTAACAAGATTTGTAGCACTAAAATCTTCCAGATTCTCACAGCTCCAAGTCTTCAGGATGGAAGCAAAATAAAATTCATCCTGTCCTAAACCAACACAATTTCCAGTTTTATTCCTTTTAATATTTCATGTTCCAGCCCAGCTGCTCTTTAGCATTAAACTGGAGTGTTTAAGTTGAAAATCACCGTAACAAAAACGAGTTTGTTGTTTATATTTGTCCTTTTCCCGACAAATATTTGGCCTTTCATGTGCATTTAAAAGTTACATTGTTTGTTAGAGGGAGATAAATAAATAAATAAAACAATATTGATGCCTCTCCGGCTCTTTCTGACCTCAGTAAATACCTACAAATCAAATTTTGCTGCCGTATTTAGCAGGGTTTTTTTTTTTTTAGCAGGCTCAGGGTTGGGGTTTTTTCTCCATCTCATGGTTCAAAAGGTTTCTTTTTCCTCCCTGTAAATTGTGTCCTGGCTCTGGAGATCCTGAGCCCCCCAGAACACACTTTGTCCCATCCATGTCTCTCGGGGTGAGGGTCTTCCCTGCCCAGCCTGGGGTGAGAAATCTTTAAAAAACCAGAATATTCTGCTTGCAAAACAATTGCAAAATCACTTCTGAGCTGAGGGGAGCCCAGAAATTAATCCTCCTCTAATATTCCATGTTCAGCACCGTTTTTTTTATGTTTTCACCCCTTAATCCATTTTTGTTGTGAATCTCTCCTTGCTGAGGCAGGAAAAAAACTCCTGGATTTGGGAGCAGCGTTTTTCTCCTCTCTTTGGAGCAGCAGCAGCTCCCAGAGGCCCCATTTGCCTCTATCACTATTTACACTTATTTATTTTTTTTCCTTTCAAGGGCTTTTTTGCTTCCCCTGCACCAACCACGTCCATGTGCAGTTGGAGGCAAATTTGATATTTAAAGGCTCCAAGTGACAGGTGAAAAACACACCCTGTGCTCTCCTCTTGTGTTTCTTGCCCACCAGGGCTTGACCTCCCACTCCTGAATAATCCCACTTTAGTTTTCTGCTGCTGCAAACAGCCCAATTCCTACTCATTGTGGAGCATCAAAGTGACACATGGGTCAAATATGGGATTTTTCCAGCACTTCCCAGCTTAGTTAAGCTGGACAAGTTAAGCCTTGATGACTAACTACTGTTAAACTCCATTTTTACCCAGATACTGATCACTTGAAGGGAAAAACAATGATTTTACTGCACTAAATGGAGGGTTTTTTGCTCCTAATTGCTTTTTCTCTCTGAAATTTGCTCCACTGACCTCCCCAACTCCCCCTCCTCCTGCTCTGGAACTGCTTCCTTTGCAAAGCAAGGAGATAACTTGTGTGACAAGGCTTGTCATGTAGAGAAAAAAAAAAACCAACTCATTTCAGTGCTTCTTTGATTGAAAAGAGTTGCATTTCTATTCCCCCTCCCATCTGTCAGAGGCCATTAGCCAGAAATCTCATCACAATTCCTCACACAGTCCAGGAGATGAATTTCTTTTTGTGCTTCTGCTTTCTGTGGTGGTTCTGGGAGACAAAGAAAAACCACTTTTAATAATTTCTTTCCTCCCTCGTCGCAAGGGAATAAAATGCTGCTCCAGCCTTGCCTTTTGCCTCCTGAAAATTCCCAATTTCCAGGAGCTGGGGGTGGATTTTGCAGCGGGGTCTCAGTCCAGGCTCAGAGTTTGGCTGCAGGAGTAGAGACCAAACTCCAAAAAAAAAGGCCCCAAAACTCATGGTTTGAATATTTTTCAGCCCTTCCTGAGGTCCTGGAGATTTGTCTCACCTCAACCTCCCAGATTCCCAGGAATAAGAGGGTTTGCACAACCAACTCTGTGATTCTCTCAAAGCCAGATTTCTACAAGTGTCAAATGCTGCCCCCTCTCCCCCCAAATCCTCCTGAGTTACACTTTTATATATAATATATATAATATATTATATATAATATATAATTATTATATTATGTATATAATATATTATATATAATTATTATATTATATAATGTATAATTATTATAATTATTATAACTATATATTTATAATTATTATAATTATATATAATATATGTAATCCTCATGATTTTTAAATCTTTTTAAACAAAATGCACATTGAAAACCTTCTTATTTATTCTGATTCCTGGGGGGACACATCACCAAAATATTTGGCTCCTTAAATATCCCTGCAGCCCCCAAATATTGCAGTGTGGATACCTGAACCACGGAGAAAGGAGGGGAAATGGTTACAGCAAATTTAGAGGTAAAGCCTGACTGAAAACCCTTATTAAGCTGTTTAAAAGGAGAAAATCAATAACACTCCTGCTTGGTTTGCTCCCTCATTTATCCTGCTGGAGTTTGCCCGGCCACCACCAGCCCAGTCACTTCCAATCAGCCCTCTGGGATGAAGCATTCCAGGAGTTCTGTGTCCAGGGTTATTCCAACCCCCAATCCTGGGGCTGTTCAGCATCACCCAGTGACCCCCAGGGCAGAGAACCTCAGGTGGGACCCACCTGAGACATCATATATTTGTTATATTTGATTATAACAAGTGGGATGAGGCAGGACAGGAGGGTTTTGCTCTGCTTGCACCAGTTCTTTCTGCTTCCTCATGTTAAAAATCACCCTTTCTGTGTAAAATCACCTGCATTAAAGAGTATTAAATTAAAATATTAAACCCTCTTTGGTACCTGAAGCCCCATGGAAGAGGGACACACACAAAGAGGGTTTAATATTCTAATTTAATACTCTTTAATGCAGGGGATTTTACACAGAAAGGGTGATGTCTGAAGCCTTGCTCCAAAGCTCTGGAGTCCTTAATAACAATATTCCACTTCAGATTTACTCAGAGCCTCCACCCAGCTCACACAAAAACCCTGGGAGGGGGGGAGAAGATGTTTTGGGGAAGCTTCTGTGTCCTGTCCCCTTCACACAAACATGTTTTAGCTGCACTTTGTAACCACAAACACCCATTTTTGCAGCCCCAAAAATGCAATTCCTGTAGTGGGCTCTGTTCCATTACCTGTCCTGTCTTCAGTGTTAGGTTTTCCCTTGGAATTCCCAAGAAGAGTCTCTTGCAGAGATCAAGGATTTTGCATCTCCCAGCGTTATTTCTGCAGCAATCACACACCCTGAGAGCCCAAAACACTCCAACCAGGGCAGTGCTTCCCATCTGGACAAGGAGAAAAGCTGCAGGTGCACAAATAACCCTGGAAAAACAGCCCAGGAATGAATTAACCTGGATTTATCCCCACTCAGTGACCTCAGTGGTGGAGGACAGGAGATAACCAAATCACTTCTCGGCACCCAGACACAGAGCAGTGCTTGAGATAAACATCACAACACCCTGTTTCCTGCCTGCTTCAATCAAATTAATTAATTCCTTGCCTAGGAAGCAGCCCTGTCTCCAGGCTCATCCCTTGGACTGCTGACTGAAGAGTTTCTGGAGCTCCACATATCATTAACCTGAGTATATAAAGCCTTTTCCTGGGGGAAGCAGCATTTGTTTGCTGAGCAGCAGCAGAAAGAGCCAGAAAAGATCAATTTTCCACTTCAAGATTTAGAAATGAATTAAAGAAATCCTTCCTGAAGGCCATGTCAAATAAAGACATCAAGTGCAAGGCAGCTGAGGCGAGTCATGAACCAAAAATAGTCACTTTAGGCCTCGGTATTATCTGAGTTCAAGTGTTACTACAGGTGCCAAATGTGACACACACTTCCCTGAGGGGAAAAAAAAATCCAGGCTGCAGCTCCACTGCCTGCCCTGAGCAACCCTGCAGCGTCTGCTTTATGTATAATACATGTTTTATTGGCTAATGAAAGTTGTCTGGTGCTTCAAATCTCAAGTGAGAGAGATCCTCTTGATGCTTGTGTTTGAAACCCTTTTTGTGCCTCGAGCCCATTTCTACAACCAGGCTGGGGCAGATCAGTGTTCAAACACACCAATCATCTCCCCCTTGACTTCAGGACCTCCAAAAAGGTCCCAAACATGGATGGATCATTAATATTCATTTACTACCTTTTTTTTAGGCTTATTTGACACCCAGCACCAGCATCTGCACCTGGTTATTTTGCATATAATGAGCCAAGTAAACTCAGAGCAGCCCCTCATCCATCCTGTGGCCAGGAAAACAAACTGCTGGATGATCCAGAAATGAAAAATATCATTTATCAGCTTGCCTCCAGCCTGAATTTTTTATTTTTTCCCCCCCCATCTACTAATCTTTCCTGACAAGAAGCTTTTGATCATCTGCTTTGAAACAGGAAGGCTCAGTTTGCAGTGAAACCCTTCTGGAGGGGCAACATTCCCAAAAACTTGGGTGTGATGTCCCTGCTGGGATGGGGATAAAGGAAGGGCTGGTTTGTGAGACCCCTCAGCTCCTGTGACCACATTTGGGGCTTTTCACTTTGAACTAAAATGTTTAAAGGTTGAGATCAATGTGAGTCCTCCTGAAAGCTCAAGTTGCTTCCAAGCAAGTAAGGGTTGGATGTTTGGGAAAGGATCTGCTCCCAGACAATGCTTTTGGCTTCCAGAACTAAAATCTCTCACCTTTCTCCCCCTAAAAAAGAACTTGAAATGCAAAACGTGCTCCTGAAGATGATCTGAAGTGGAGAAATGGGATGAATTCCTGCTGGTCTGTGTGTGCCAAGCATCTGTTTGGGGTTCATTTATTCTGAGATCATTGCTCATTGCAGGCAGGACCCGTTTGAGATGACACTGAAATCTCCCCTTATCTCCCACAGCTCCTTTTTAATATCTCCCCAGGATATTGAGCAGGAAGCTGGGCCAATTGCTTCTGGAATAAGTCACTGTAAGAGGATGCAGAACAGGTAAAAAGAGAGCATTTGGGTAAATCCAAGCAGTTTTATTCAACCCTGAGGGGAGCAGGAGGGGCTGAGGGTACGAGGCACCTTCACAAAGGCAGCAGCATTGATGGTGCTCTCCCAGGGCAAGATCAAGCTTGGATTCACTCTCAAATCCACTGACTTTATACTTAGACTTTGCTTTATTACCCAGCACTTACTGCAGCCTGAATTAAAGGCAACCCCCTCATCAGACCCCACTGTGCACCCAAGGAAGTCCCCCTCCCTCAGCCAGAAGGGCAGCAGCTCATTAAAAGATGATAGAAAGGTCTTCTTGCTTCACCTTTCATGTAGGAGGGAAGTGGCTTCAGCTCTCTCAGCCTCCCTTGGAGTCGGTGGCTCCTGCCTGGGAAGAGTTTGATTGATTGTTGCCTCTCTCTTCCACCAGCTTTTAATTTCCTAATGTTTGATTTCTGCCCTGGTGAAGAGAGAAAAAGCCGAGTTAAAACAGACAGCGAGTGCTTCCCCGGCGACCTCTGAGAGGAACCTTAATTAACACTTGGAAACCTCTCCCACGGCTCAGCATCACTGCCCTGGTGGCCAGGCTGCTGCTCTGAGCTGCCTCAAAGCCAGGCTGCTGGGGGAGTGTTCCAGCTGAAAGCAGGATTAAAGTGCCTGGTGACAAAGATCCCGATGTCCCTCGTGCCCAGGCTGGCACTGGCAGCACAATTTTTAGGGATAAGAGACAGAAAGAGGAGTGGAAAGCGAAATAAAGGCAGGAGTCTCTTGGTGCTGCTGTGAAATCAGGAGTGGGTTTGATCTATTTTTGGACTTTGAGAAGCCCATAAGCCCAGGTTTGGCAGGATTAGTTATTCCTTGAGATGATGAGTCCACAGAGCTGTTATCCTGTGTTGTGCTACCCCAGGAATCTGAGGGGACCCTCAGCCTCTCCCTCCTGGAGCAGGGGCTGCTCTTTGTCCCCTCTGGGACAACCCACAGGGTTGGGAAGTCACCAAGCTTAACGTTGTACCTGCATCCCAAAATTCACACTGTAAAAATTAGGATTATCCAGAGACCCCCAAACCCCCCCCCGGGCCCAGAGGAATCTCCATCCCCTCTTCAGGATGAGCTGCCTCCCAAATTGCCCAGCACTGCCTAAAATCCAGGCTGATCTGAGATGCTGCAGCTGTTCCCAGGCAAGGAACAATGAAAATCACCTTGGAAGAGCTCGACCACACTTACATCCCAAAAAAAAACAACCCAGAGCTCCCAGGAGCAAAGGAAGAAATGAGCTGCTGGCCAGGCAGGGGGATTATAAATGCCCCTGGAGGAAGGTGGGGCTGGAATAAATGCACTGGTAAAGTAGGATGGGTCAGAAGTGCCCTGTCTTGGCACTGGGTTAAACCTCCAGCTGCTAAAAATCGGCGTGGTTTGGCTGCAAATAGGATTGCAGTGAATATATCAGGAAAAATAAACCACCAGGAATATCAAGCTCTTTCTATGGACACGGTTAAATTGCTTATGAACACCAGTGTCCTTCAAATATCTAAGAGGCAAAAGTTAAATTTTAATCCTGGAGCAGTTAAAAAAGTTAAATTTTAATCCTGGAGCAGTTTTTTCCAAGGTCAGGAGCCCATGGATGCTCTGAGCCTCCTCAGCTCTGAGCTTTGTTCTCTTCTCCATCTCTAATCACCTTTTTTTTAAGCTCATCCAGAACACATCGGGTTTTAAACCACCTCAGACAAGGGAGGGGATAAAAAAGCCACGCTGAGGAAGTGGCATTCACACAAATAAACAATCAGGGCAGACTGAAACTCTTTTATTTCCTTTAGATTAGTTTAGAAAACAAAATCAAATCAATATGGTCACAGCAATCCAGGCTTCATGAATCTCCTTTCATTCCAAGGGGGTCGTAAAGTGTGTCACACTTCCCTTTATTATCCTGCTTCCTCCTGGATTTAAACTTGGATAAAACAAACAAATCCACTCAGAACTGAATGCTGAGTTTGATATTAAAATGCAGGATTTTGGCTCCCTGCACAGAGACCAGGGCAGACAGAAGAGGGCTGAGTGTGTCTTGAGCCTGATTTGCATTTCCACAGCCCTGCAATGAAATGTTTCCAGAGCTGCATTTTCCAGGGGATGAATAGAGTTGTACAGAGTTCATTCGCTGTGGGATAAATATTCAAGGTTTCTTGATAGAATTGGTGAGAGTCTGAGCCTTTAAAGACACTGAAATTCAGCTGAAAGTCACCTGGAATAATAAACTAAATGCAAGGAACACTCAAGGCTTTCTGGCAAGATCATGGGGTGGCTGATCTGGCTTTATCCTGACATTAAAAGCCCACTTAGGACAAGATTTGGGCTTTTTGCCTCAAACAGCCCCAGTGCATCTGCACACACAGCCCCCAACTCTCCCCTGCTTTTCATGTCCTGCTCACTTCTCCTTTATCATCCCCAGAAAAAGGTTATGAGTCCCCTCCCCCTTGCCAGTGACAGTTTTTTCCACGGCCCCAAATTGCCAGGGATGAATGCATTCCTTAAAGAGTCCCTGGGCTCCCATTCCAGCTTTCCAGCTGGATTTGTGTGGGTTGAAATCAGGCTCCTCAGGTTATTCTAATTCCTCCATCTGTGACTTGCAGATTTGTCCCTCATAAAGGTGCCAGTGGGGCATGAGTGGTATTAATAGAAGCAAATGATTGTACAAGCTCCAAAAAGTGCCATAAATCAAACCCTCCCGAGCTGAACGTTCACAGCAGTCACAGCTGGGAGAGCTGCTGGGAAAAGGAGCAGTTTTCCTCCATGGATTTGCTCAGGGAGGATGAAACAACATCTCCAGGGCAGAGTCTCTCAGGAGAAAGCACGAGTGAGGTTTGATGGCTCTTAAATCACAGTCAGGCTCCTGTTTGCTGGCTCCTGGTGACCAACTGGGCTGGTTTAAAGGTAAACCAGCAGGGGAAATGAACCCAACTCAAAGGAGAGATTATAAGTCAGAAGAACAATTTAATAAAATAATACAATAAATACGATTATACAGACAAACAGTTGGGTTTAACCCACAAAACCCAAATGTATAACCCAGCATTCTGGGGCAGGAACAGAGTGGGGTTCCTTGGGCCCCTGAGTCCAAAGGAAAAGGAGAGGGAAAAACCTGTTGGTGAGAGGCTGGTGCAGTCTGGGCAAGAGTGGTGGGCTCAGTCTGGTTGAGAGTGGTGGTCACAGTCCTTCTCTGGATCCCACGAGTGGTTCAAAAAGTCCCAAGCCCCCAAGATTGTCTCTCCTCCAGTTGAGGCAGGAATGCCCAGTCCCTCCCTCAGGGCGGGGAGTTCCACCCTGGGGGTGAGGACAGGAGCACCCTCCTATCTCCCAGGCCTCTGAACACCCAGTTTCCAGCCTGAGGGCTCAGGGCTGCTCTGGGCAGAGGGTGTCAATGGTCTGTTGAGAACAGTTTGTGGGCAATGGCCTGGAAGGCTCTGGAATCCACAGTTTTGGGTGACACCCACCCAGTGATGAACTGGTCCCAGCTGTTCTAACCAGGACACCAACCTGTCACCTGGACAAGCTCCTGGTGGTCAGACCTCACGTGTGTCAGTGCCAGACCAAAAGGGTTTTCTCCCCCTCCAGTGCTTTGTGCAGAAAGAGAAGCAAATTCCTTCTCTTGGATGGTAAAACCCCCAAATTACTGCAGGAAAAGGGCAGTAGAAGGCCCTGGATGTGATTTGATCTGATCCAGGGAATAAGTGACAGCACAGGTCAGCACATGGGTCACCCTCACCCGGCACAGAGATGATTGTGCAAGGAATAACAGCTGGAATTTTGGTCTCCCGAGCAGAGACGAGGCTTTGGTGTCAAACCCTCGATGCTTCCCCTTCCCAGCTCAAGTTTTAAAATGCTCTGTGCGTAACAAAACCCTTCATGTTTAATTTGCCTCTGAGCTCACCCCGACAGGCAGGTCAGGAGCTGGGAGATGAATTGCTGGAACACCCTGGCAGCCTGAAAACTGGGGAGTTTTTATCTTCAGCTTCCTGGCATGAAGACAAGAAACATTTCCCTGTTCCCGTGCTGAAAAGCAGGGCTGAGGCTCCATCCATCACCAGCAGGATGGGGACAGGGAAAGCTGGGATTTCTCTCCCTGTTATAACCAGGGGAACATCAGGGGACAAATGGATAATTAGGAGGTTTTTACCAAATATTAGGAACCAGCTGGTTGTCATTTAAAGCTCTAATTCCAGTGGTTAAGAAAGATTTTGAATGGCAAAGAATTGGAACTAAGAAATTTAGAAGTAGGAATTCAGTAAGGGACAGACAGGGGGAGTAGGATGGTTTGGAAATCCCAAATTAAGGAGTAGGAATTCAGCAAGGGACTAATTCCAGTGGTTAAGAAAAATTTTGAATGGCAAAGAATTTGAATTCACAAATTAAAACGTAGGAATTTGGTAAGGGACTGGCAGGGGGAGGAGGATGGTTTGGAAATCCCAAATTCCACAGCCCATGGCTTCCAAAAATAGCTGAATGCTGCTGGTGGGGTGGGTTTGCAGCTCCTGATCCCAAAATATTTTACAAATAGAGGATGTCCAAGCACCAGAAGCAGGTGATGGGGTTTGAGACACTTGGAAAAAAAAAAAACAAACCTGTGAGATGCCATCAATCCATGGAGGAGCTTTTCCTGCTCTGGATTCCCTCCTTTATTTTATTTCTCACCCTCTGGATTTTTCTCAGCCCAGCTTTGCTTTGAAAGAGCCCAAATTCCAGTGGCACTAAAGGTAGAAGATTTGGAAGTTTTGTGACCAGGACAGCACCAAAAAAAAAGCACAGAATGACAGAATCTCCTGAGCTGGAAGGGACCCATGAGTTCTCCAAAGGGGAAAGTGGGAAACTTGTGTTTCCCACAAAAAACCCCAAAAAAACCCAAAAAAACCCCAAAATTCAACATAATGAGCTGCATTTTGACCTCGAAGATGTCCCTGGGTTGGGACTGAGGTTAGCAGCTGATGAAATGTCAGCCTTTCCCATCAGATTTTCCAAGGGAAGGACTCTTGTGGATCAATAATTCCTTTCTCTGGAATTCAAGGTGCCTCTGCCCCTTTATTTCTTTATTAAATTTCATTTCTTCCTCAGGAAATCAGAGATACTTTTGCACACAAGGAAAACACAAAGCCCAACACAAACCCTTTCCAAATGTCTTTATTTTACCCCAGCTGGAATTCACTGCCCATGGAAAACCAAAAAAAGTCTTCTTTTTCTTAGAATCTTTAAACACAAAGCTGGGGATGAACAAATTTTGTACATTTTTCTCTTTTCTTCTGGAAAAAAACAGACTCAGGTTCCAAAGTACAGATCTTATTTTGCATTTTAGGGATGAACTCCCTGCACTTGCTCACAGCAGTCCCTGTGCTTTCAACAGGCAGAGCCCAAAATTAGGTTGTACATTTTGCAAACACATTTATATTTTTTCCCCATACTTTATATGCTCCCTGTGCTGACAACAGAAACCAAGTGGAATTAATATTTATGAAAAAATCCCTTGCTGGTGTCAGAAGTACCTGGACCAAGCAGGGAGTTTCTTGACAAAAAGAGGGTTTTGTTTTGGTTTTTTTTTGTATTATCCTTTGCAAATATGTGACCTAAATAATATAAAGTGTATTAAAGTGTTTGCAGCACCTCGTACACTGATAGAAATATCAGGTTCCTGTGTGCACCTGCCTGCATTTCATACAATAAAAAGGGATATTAAAATTTAATACTGAATAAAAATTCAGATTACTGAAGGGTATGGGGCCTAATGTGGAAAGCTGACAGGTAATTTAATCTGTGTGAGAACTGCAACTGGTATTTGCAAATAAGCTTTTACCTCCATTTTAGTTTTTATTGGTTTTTTTTTTACATTTTTACCAGGCATGAATTTAAACAGGAAAAGTCATTTAGAGGCGACTCGAATGTTTTATTCCAAGCAGGTTTTGTGCTGATAAAAAAGAAAACCCGTTTTGACACAGAAAATCTGGAATATTTCACCCTGAATGTTTTACTCTCCTTCATTGATTTTTGCCTTCGTGGGCTTTCAAAGAGGTTTCTGGGAGTCGGAATAACTGGGAAATAAAATATGGAGGCGACGCCTGAGAAGAAAACATCCCATAAAAATCCCTTTTTGGAGGGATATTGGATTTATTTTTTTTTTAAACATGTTTTAAGCGGGAAACGTGAGATTTTGACAAGTCAGTGGATGGATCCAGCCAGAGCAGGCGGGTCTGGACACGGCGCCGCATCCAGGGCAGGGCCGGGAGAGGCAGGAAAACCTTCCCCAGGAAAATTCCCGATGGGTCCAGGAGCGGGGGGAAGAGGTTGAAATGCCCGATCGATATTCTCGGTCAGAGCCGGGTTATTTAATTACGGGGGGATGAGCCTGTTTGGAAGCCGATTTTTCGAGGCAGGGCTATTAAAAAGCTTTCCCTATAAATACCCCGCTGTCTGGGGAGCCCCGGGAGAGGGTCCCTGCGCTTTTCCCGGCCAATTTGTGGGAATGGGAGCCTGGAAAAACATCCCAGCAGGAAGCTCTGCAGCCCTAGAGCCACCCTGACCCCCCTCCGCTCCATTTCCCCCCATCCTGCGGGGAAGGAGCTCCTTCTCCAGCCTCTGGTGATCCATCTCCCCTCGGGAATGTGGCTCCCGGCGCGGGGGGGTTGCCTGGAAGTCCGTCAGGAGCCACTTTGGCTAATTGGAATCCGGGCTTAAAAGCATCCAGGGGGCAAAGCAGCGGCCGCCTAATGCGGGGCCAGGGGTTAATGCACGATTATCCGGGAGCATTTAATCTTCCAGAAAGGGAAAGGGGCCCTTATTTATTTATTTACCTCTCGATTTGCTCGGGTTCGTCCCTTTAAAAGGGGAAAAAATGCTGCTCCACCACCAAATCGCAGCAGGTTTAAAAGGACACCCTCCCCTCTCTGCCCGGCTCCCGCACTCCCTGATGTTTCTGCTCCTCCCGCGGTGTCCTTGGGGGCATTCCCGTGTTTCCATCGCAGGGAACGCCGGCACAACCCCAGCCCTGGGCTCGGGGGGTCCCTGTGCAGCCCCAGGCTCTGTCCCTGGGTGCCACCCCCCAAAAAAAAATAGATGGCAATGGGGCACCAGGCTGTGGGACAGAGGGGATGAGCTGCTCTGATCCACGACAGCTCAGGCAAATCCAAACCCCACTCGCTCAGCACAGCGAAGAAAATTCCTGCCAACACCACATCGGGGAAGCAGAACGATCCATGGGCTCGGCTGGGAAGGGAAAGCCCGGCTGGAGGGCGGCAGAGCCCTTTAATCCCGGGAATGTTCTCCCAGGCTTTCCTGACAGCCTGCCCGGGAAGGCAGCGGGGAGCCGAGGGAGGTTTGTTCCTGGGAAAGGTCTGATGGATGAGGAACAAGCCCGGCTGCAGCTGGAAGCCCTTCTAGGGACCTGCCACCGGGCTGGGCAGCAGCTCGGGAGGAGCAGCTCGGCTGCTGCTCTCCTGGAAGATTTTGTGGCTGCACAGCCCGATCCTAAAAGGCTCCCTGAGCCTGGCAGCTCACAGGAATGAGCTCGATCTTCCCCTGACAGCACTGGGGAGTCACTGGAGCTGTGCAGGGTTTGCAAAGCAAAGCTGATTTACACCAGCCGGGCGTCTGCTCCCTCCGGCAAATCTGCCTTCAGAGGAGCCGGCAAATGGATGCTTCCAGGGAATCTGACCCGAAATACACGGGGGATTCCGAGGTGACATCATTCCCTGGTGTCAGGGCACTGCCATGCCCCCTGCATTCATCCCAAAGCCTGACCTGCTGTGCCCATCTGCTGCACACATCGGGATCAATACATCAGCGAGCAGCACGGAGCTCTGCACACAAAACCCTGCAGTCAATCAAGAACTTTGCAGAATGGGGTTTCCCCCACCCCCCTCGGCTGTCCCAGTGCCCAGAGGGTGTTAGCAAGGCCTGGAAGCACTGACCTGTCCCTCCTGCACAGCTGCTGGGACAATGGCAGCAGCCTCAGCCTCCTCCCAAAGGGGCACAGAGCGTGTTCCAGCCAGGCTGGGAAGGAGGGTGAACAGAGGTGGGAAGAGCAGCCCTGCCAGCCCCTCTGGTTATCAATTCCTCGGGGAAAGATGAGGCCCCAGCAGCACAGCAGCACAGCCAGGATAAATTTTGCCTGATGGAAAAAATCCCACCAAAGTTTGAGGAAAGGAAAAAGAAAAACCCACGTGGAGCTCAGCATCCAGGAGGGGCAGATGGTCCAGGCTGCAAAAGGGACACAGAAACGCTCTGTTGCCTTGAATTCAGTCTTGTCCCTGTCACTGGTCACTGGTTTGTGCCTCTGTGCACTTCCAGGGTTTGTCTGATCCAGGGTTTTTCTGATCCCCCCAGGCCAGGAGCTGTAGATGACTCAACATCTCTGATTAATGGCGGGGGCATTTTGAGCAGAGGCTGCTCAAAAAAACCCCAATAAAACACCGAGCCAGGAAGGCAAGTTTGGGGCTGACAGGTGAGGTAATGTTTCAAGTGGAGATAATCTCCAGGAATGACCCTGTGTGGAGGGAACTCATTACAAACAGGAGCAGCATCCAGAGCCTTCCAGGGCATCCAGGGTCCAGCATTCCCAATGCATTTCTCCTCCTGGTAACTCCCTGAGGAGAGAGTTGCTGTTACCAGCATTGCACAGGCAGAGAGTTTGGGTTTATCCCAAAGAAAATGTTGAGCAGAACAGAGACTGGACCCTCAGCCTCCTTAACCAGAGCTCGGGGTCCCAAACTGAGCCATCCACCTTCCAGCAGGGACCTGCAGGGGCCACAGAAGGGGAGAGAGCTGGGAACCACTGGGACATCCTTCCCTGCATCCCTCTGACCCTTCACATCCCAAAGGTGAGCCCAAAACACGAGGCTGGTGGGAAGATGCTTTTCCAGAGACACCTTCATCCCATGGGGAGCAGGGCCACCAGATCCTGAAGGAAAAGTAGGTCTAACAGCTTTGTAGGATGGGCAGGACCACAGATCCTGTAGGATGGGCAGGTCCAGCAGCCTGTAGGGTGTGCAGGACCACCAGATCCTGTAGGGTGGACAGGACCACAGATCCTGTAGGAAAAGTAGGTCTCATAAAGCCTGTAGGATGGGCAAGGCCACCAGATCCTGTAGGTTGGGCAGGGCCACCAGATCCTGTAGGATAAGCAAGTCCAGCAGCCTGTAGGGTGTGCAGGACCACCAGATCCTGTAGGAT
>NW_020897837.1:589928-598893 GCF_003984885.1 Neopelma chrysocephalum | reverse complement strand
CCTGTAGGATAGGCAGGGCAGGACCACCAGATCCTGTAGGATAAGCAGGTCCCACATCCTGTAGGATGGGCAGGGCCACCAAAGCCTGTAGGGTGTGCAGAACCACCAGATCATGTAGGATAAGCAGGTCTAGCAAAGCCTGTAGGATAGGCAGTGCCACCAGATCCCATAGGAAAAGTAGATTTAACAAAGCCTGTAGGGTGTGCAGGGCCACCAGATCCTGTAGGATAAGCAGGACCACCAAAGCCTGTAGGGTGGGCAGGGCAGGACCACCAGATCCTGTAGGATGGGCAGGTCCAGCAGCCTATAGGGCGTGCAGGGCCACCAGATCCTGTAGGATGAGCAGGGGCTGCCCCCAAGGCTGAGGGGCTGCAGGATGCCACGCAACATTCCCAGTTCCCTGTTTCCTGGCTGGTGGAACAGAGACAAAGCAGAGCTGCCTCCAGGCAGAGCGGGAGCCCTTTGTGGCTCAGAGTGCCCCAGGTCTGATCCTCATCTCCAATAATGCCCTTTTCCACCTGCCCCCGTGTCTGGCCACTGGAAAGATCCTGCCACAAACCAGAAAAAAAAATCCACTGGCCACCCCTGGTGCTCACACAGCTCATCCTTTCCTCCCCCACATCCCGTCTCTGAAGGAATATTACCCAGCTAAAAGCCAGAATTCCCCCTGCAGCCCCATCCCTGCCATTAGTGAGATGTTGATTTACCAATAGATTTCTCATCAGGCCCCTCCTGCCTCCCTGGATCGATCACCAGAGGGGCCAGGGAGCACCTGCTCTCCTCATTTTTGCCCCTGTGGCCCCAGAGCCTTTATTAGGATGGATGGAGGGGCTGTGGGGAGGGTTGTGGGGAGCCAGGCAGGCGCTGGGCTGAGCACAGGCAGCAATAAAAAGCCCTTTTAGCAGCACAGCTGCCACCCCATCCCCCTGGCTGGTGCCTGTGGGGCTGTGAGGCTGCTCCTGGGGGGGAGATCAGCTGGGCTCCTTCCCTCTGTGATGCTGCCAAGGGGTCATTCCTGTCACAGGGCACGAGGCTGAGGGCACAGGGGGCAGGATTCCCAAAGGGCAGCCACTGAAACAAAGGAGGTTCCTGCAGTTTGAGGTGAAAGAAGGAGATGAGGCAGTTTGCTTTATAAAAAAAATAAAGGAAAAGCACATTTTTGTGGATGGTTTGGCTCTCGAGGTGCAAAAGATAACAGCAGAGGCATCACACCCACACAGAGATGTGCAAGCCACTGATGGGAACAGGCTGCTCACCATCACTGCAGAGTGACTGGGACTTCATTTGTCTCTATTTTTAGGCTCAGGGAGAGATGACTGTGGAAGGAGAGCACTTGGGGGGGTTTAAAACACAGGGCTCTGACAGCCAGGAAAGGCACCCACCCATCCCACCTCAGCCCTGGCCCAGCCCCAGCCCAAAAACGTGATGCTGGATGTGCCTGTTCACCTCCCAGCTCCTCCCTGAGCCCACGGGGCACCCAGACAGTGCTGATAAAAAAAAACCCCAAAAGGAATCAAGGAGGAAGAACAGGGTGACTCTGTCATCTATATATAGCCCAGGAGTGGTGCCAAGCCAAATGTAGGTTAGTGTAACATGTGAATCATCCTGCTCTGGAGAGCCAGGATGGAAATAAAGGAATGTGAGAAGGGGGTGGGGGCAGAAGTGGTTATAAAATCCTGCCTTGATTGACTCCAAGTTGTGGTTTGCCAGCAGCCTCTAGACAGGAGGATGGAGCATGTGATGCTCCCGTTCCCACTATGCTGGAGAGGATCTGCCTGTAATTCCCAAGCCATGTGCCAGCAAAATACTGTAAATATGCCAGCCCTGACAAAAGAAAGCAGAACAGCTTCTCGGGTTGGAAATCTGTGGCTGGTTCCCCATGGAACAGATGGGAAGTGTTTCCTCATGGGCAGGGCATGAAACTCTTCATTTCTTCCCTAATTCTTATTTCTCCCTGGGTTTGGGGAAGGGGTTAAAGGTAGTGACCCCCCCCTTTTAAATCCCTGTGAGACTGAGCAGTGAAAAATGAGTAGAAGCAGGTCAGCACCACCAGTGGGCACCAGCAATGCTGAGAGAGACACAGAAATCATGTGCAACTTGGTATTTTAGCTTAAATTCATTCCACTGCAAAGGGGCAGGTTCAGTGTGATGCATTAGGCTGTCTGTGCTCTTCCAGGTGTTTTATGACCCATGTGAAAATGAGGTGGTGCAGGGGGTTACTGGGGCTGTCCCTGGGGCTGGCAGCCCTTCTCTTGGTGGTTTTTTAATTGGCACAGAAAATATAAATGTGTGTGATGTGCTTCACACTCGGCAGCAGCACAAAGTCCCCTAAGCTCTGAGCAGCTCCAGGAAGGTGGGAGAAAAAAACAGCACATGGGGTTAGCCAAAATAATGGTGATAAACAGGGGGGAGATTCTCACAGGGAGGTGTTTCTGCACCAGAGTAAGACAGGGTGGGAACAGGAGGAAGGAAAAGGTCGCTGCAGGAGCGGGTTCCACCCCCAGCTGGGAGCACCTCGGAGTTTCCAGAGAGGTCAAACAGAAAACCTGCAAGAAAACACCCAGAGAAAAGAAACCCAGAGGAACTGGGAGCCAAAGTTCCCCTTCAGGGCTGAGCAGGGCTTTGCTCACACCAGGGCCACACAAAGTGGTCCCTAAAGTGGTCCCTAAAGTGGTACCCAAAGTGATCCCCAAAGCGGTCCCCAGAGCATCCCCTGGCTCCCCAGGATGCCCTGAGCCCTCTCCTGCTTTGCAGTGCCAAGGTCTCCTTGTGCCAGGGCTGTTCCATTGCCCAGAGGTGATCCATGGCCATGGCACTCACTCAGGGGGTGCTGGAACCTGCCCCCCCAAAAATCAGCCCTCACTCCCAGCTCTCCTCCTCTGGGCTTTGGCATTGTTTGTTGCCAGGGTCTCCCCAAGGCAGAGCTGAAGAGAGAGGACTGGCTGTGTCTGGGAGAGGAGGAAAAGAGGCTAAAAACCCCTCTGGAAATGAGTGTTAGCTCTGGTTTTATATCACAGCCCTGTTTCAGGAGTGCTGGTGAAAAAAGCTGCTCCTAGAAGCAAATTTTTGCTCCTAGAGGCAAATTTTTGCCCCCAAGATGTGAGACTGCTGCAAACATTGTGGCTTTGGGCATTTTCCTGGGCAGTCAACCACCCTTTTTCCATTCCCCAACTCAACCTTTAGGGATCAATCCCCCCTGTGATGTTTAAGGTAACCCTGTTCCTGATTTTGTGCCATTAAGGCTGCCAGGCCCAGGGAGATAATTAACATTTGCTCTGCAGAATTGGAGTCACCCAAGGCAGCTGAGCTTAAATCTGAGCTGTCATTAATCCCAGCTCAAGGTTTGGTCTTTGGGGTCACTGCAGGAGGGGTCTGGAAATGCCAATAATCAGAAACCATCAATAGGAAGGCAAAAGGTCTGAGGAGTCAGAGCCAGCCACCAGCAAATAAAGGCCTTTATTGTTGTTTGTTCCACCTGCCTTCCCTGGGCTACTTTAACCTCTCATTATTTGCCTCACACATTAATTTCTTAATAAATTAATACACATTAACAGCAGCTGCCCAATCCAGAGGGATCTCCCTCTTCCTTTGGAAGACCCTGGTGTCTTTTTCCCAGTGGGGTTGACTGGAAAAAGCAGGAATAAATGGAATTTTGTGGCCTGAAATGCACCAGCAGAGGAATAAAAGCTCTTTGGGCAGCACTGTGTGTGTGAGGGACCAGCACTCAGCACCTGCTTTTCAATTTAACCCCCCCCCAAAAATCTCCTCAGCCTTATTTGTGTGGCCCTTCCATAAATAAATAGGAATTCTTGCTTCCCACCAAACAGTCCCTTGAGCAAGGGGACAGTCAGCACCTGAGTTGATTTTTTGAAAATAATATGAAATTCAAATTCTGAAGGATTCAATAACAACAAAAAAAAAGCCCCTTCCTCAGAATGTTCTCAAGGAGAACCTGTTTTGTCCTTGGAAAAATCACCAGCCCTGCACTAGACAGCAAAATTTAATGGGATGAAATGTTTGCCATAGGAGGGAGAGAGTCTGGAATGCAGATGGTAAATATTCCTGGCAGACTGCAAGCCATGGCATTTTTGGTGGAAAACACACAGCGAGAAGTGATAAATTTATAGCCCAGGAACATAAATCAGGGCAAGAAATGGGGATTTTGGCAGGAAACGTTTCAGGATACAGACCCAGGGGTCTTTATGTCTTGTTCCAGAGAGGACTTATTCCATGTCCATAAATCCCTGGCAATGCCTGGCCAGCAAGGACAGAAGTTCTGCACTACAGCAAAGCTCTGCACGTGGAAAAATGGGATTTTCAGCTCTAAGGAATCATGGCCAGGGCTGGATCAGAGAGTTCCAGCCCCCCCTGAGCCAGAACAAAGAGCCTTTCCCTGGATCCTTCCATGGGGTGGATCCTCATGGGACTGTTCTCAGCTCTGGAAGGGCAGGAACCCCCTCTGCCCACTCCCTCCTCCCCTCTCACACCCTCCACGTGTCAATTTTATTTTTCTGCCTCGAATCTTTGTTGCAGGATTTCAATGCACACCCAAAAAAGCGACTTTTTATCCACATCACCCAATGACAGAGTCGTGGACGAGGAACATCATTTATCAGGGTGTTAATAAAAAAGAGGCCACACATTTCCCAGTCCCCACAAGCTCCTGAAGAACAAGGTTTTAGGGTTTTTCTTCTGTAGCTAAAATGCATAAAATAACTGCACAGTGACTCTGGTGTCTGGTCCTTGGAGTTTAAAGCTTCGTGCCTTAAAAAAAATATATATAAAAAAATTAAAAAGTGTCTATTTTTGTCTCAGTCTCTCCGAACGTGCTCTTCGCATTCCATAGAAATGGGATCCATTAACGTTAATTAGGATTCAAGCCCATTATCGCTTAGACATCCATTATCACCCAGAATATCCTTCCCACCTCCCTCCCCGTCCTCTCCCGAGTCACGGATCCCTGTAGGATGTGCAGCAGCACCACTCGGCTGCTCCCTTTGGGAGTTTTCCACAGTTTCTCGAGGATAAATTGTAGAAAACCCCCCTCCCGTAATCGGGAATTTAAGGATGTGCCCCCCACCCCCGCCCCAGCTCTGCACGGAGCCGCCTCCCCTCTGGAATCTGCGTTTCCCTGGGAATTCCACATTCCCGAGCTGCACATTAAGGGCTTCCCGGTTTCTGCGTCTCGTTTTCTGAGGGTGGAACATAAAAAAAGCCTCGAAAGCTGCGGGGTGGGAGCTCGGGGATGGAAGTGGGGCTTGGCCATGTTTAATTCATCAGGAGCTGCTGGAATGTTTGGAAGGAGAAGATCCAGCCCAGGCTGGCGTGCTGACTCACGGGAGGATGGTTTGGGAGCGTTTCAGGCAGGGATGGGAGGGAGAGGAGTGATCCCATATCCATCCAGAGGGAGAAGAGTGACCCCATATCCATCCAAAGGGAGAAGAGTGACCCCATATCCATCCAGAGGGAGAAGAGTGACCCCATATCCATCCACAGGGAAAGGAGTGACCCCATATCCATCCAGAGGGAGAGGAGTGATCCCATATCCATCCACAGGGAGAGGAGTGACCCCATATCCATCCAGAGGGAAAGGGAAAGGAATGATCCCATATCCATCCAGAGGGAGAGGAGTGACCCCATATCCATCCAGAGGGAAAGGAAAAGGAATGATCCCCTATCCATCCAGAGGGAGAGGAGTGATCCCATATCCACCCACAGGGAGGGGAATGACCCCATATCCATTCACAGGGAGAGGGAGAGGAGTGACCCCATATCCATCCACAGGGAGAGGAAAAGGGGTGACCCCATATCCATCCATGGTAAGAGGGAAAGGGGTGATCCCATATCCATCCAGAGGCAGAGGAAAAGGGGTGACCCCATCACACAGTGACTTCAATAAGATCCCTGGGGGTGCCAGGCCAGGCTGGACAGGGCTGGGAGCAACCTGGGCTAGTGGAAGGTGTCCAGTGGTGGTCCAGGCATGGAATAAGATGAGTTTTCAGCTCCCTCCCAACCCAAACCATTCTGTGCTTCTGTGACTTTGTTGTGGGGGCTGAAGGTGAGCTCAAGGTACAACCTAAAGCAGAGCATTTCACACCTGAGTGGTTCCCATTATGAGAGATGACAAACAACCCCTCCCCTTAATCTGGGAACCCTCCTCAGGGGATCTCAGATGCAGCATCATGCACTTGGTTTCATCAGTGTCATTATCTCCACCTTCATTAGGCAGCAGCAGAAGCTGAGCAGGATGAAATGCTGTGGCTGTGGGGCAGAGGGGGAAAGAGGGGCCTTGTTGGGAGACCAGACAAACTGGGGGACCTCAGGACTGGATTAAAGGTTTTGCCAACAAGAATTGAAGCTGTTGAAACGAGAGCTGCTCTCAGGAACAGCTCCGAGTCCCAGAAGGAAACGAGCAGGCTCAGACACTCTGCACCACACACAGGAGAAAAAGAGAATTAGAGAATGGTTTGGGTTCAAAAGGGCCTTAAGGATCACCAAGTTCCACCCCCTGCCATGGGCAAGGACACCTTTCACTAGCCCAGGTTGCTCCAACCTGGCCTTGGACACTTCCAGGGATCCAGGGGCAGCCACAGCTTCTCTGGGTACCCTGTGCCAGGGCCTCCCCACCCTTAGAATAAAGATTTTCTTCCCAATATCCAATCTAAACCCACTGTCTGTCAGGTTGAAGCCATTCCCCTTTTTTCTGTCACTCCAGGCCCCATAAATAGTCTCTCTCCATCTTCCTTGTTGGCTCCTTCAGGTCCTGGAAGGCCCCAATCATGGCATGGATTTCCTGGATGTGAACACTAACACCACAAAGGGAAGGAAGTGCATAATTAGCCCAAATTCCAGCCCTTGGTGGGTGCTGTAATTAAGCAGTGACAGTGTGCTGGGCCAGGGACCACAGGGGTGCAGTTCCACTTCTCCTGGAACACAAAACACATGGAAGAAGAGGATAATCCAGGGAATGGCTGGAGCTGTGTCAGGGCAGGGTCAGGTTGGATCCCAGGACAAGGTTCTTCCCCCAGAGGCTGGTTGGGCACTGCCCAGGCTCCCCAGGGCAGTGGGCACAGCCCCAAGGCTGCCAGAGCTCAAGGAGGGTTTGGATGATGCTCTGGGGCACAGGGTGGGACTCTTGGGGCTGGACCTATGCAGGGTTGAGGGTTGGACTGGATGATCCTTGTGGGTCCCTTCCAACTCAGCAGATTCTGGGATTCTGGGACCTGCATCTCCTTTAACATTGGTTCTGACACTTGACAAGGAGAAAATGGGAGATCAAAGAGCTCGTTTCTCCAGGATGTTGGGAGATTGAGGGAATTGTTTGCTGTGGTGTAGTTTGGGGTGGGCTGGTGAGCAGTGACAGGACCTGAGGGAACAACTGGAGCTGTGTCAGGTTTAGGTTGGATCTCAGTTTGTCCCCCAGAGGCTGGTTGGGCACTGCCCAGGCTCCCCAGGGCAGTGGGCACAGCCCCAAGGCTGCCAGAGCTCCAGGAGGGTTTGGATGATCCTCTGGGGCACAGGGTGGGGCTCTTGGGGCTGGACCTGTGCAGGGCTGAGGGTTGGACTGGATGGTCCTTGTGGGTCCCTCCCAGCTCAGCACATTCTGTGGTTCTGGGATGCAAAGATTGGGGCTGAGGCAGAAAAAATCACGGGAGGAAGTTGTAGAAAGTAAAGTTTGGTGTGTCCAAGGAAGGTTCTCGTCCAAGCCCAGCTCGGAAGGGAAGGTTCCTTCCTTTCTTCCTTTCCCTGTCCCTAGGAGGCCAAGGAGGCCTCTCCAGGCTCCCCCAGCCCGGGAGCAGCAGGAGGAGGCTGCTCTCCTTTGCACCACTGACGTCAGCAGCCAACCCCTGGGATTTGCTTCCCTTTCCACTGCACAGTCTCAAATCACTCCTGCCAAGGGCACAAACCCACTCCTGACTTTTCCCTGGGATGAGCAGGAAGAGCCTGTTCCAACCCCTGGTGCCTGTCAGTCCCATTCCTGACCCTTTTTTACCTCGTGATCCCTCCCCCTGTGCAGCGTGCACAGGTTGTATTCCCCACCTGGCAGTGAGAACACTGAGATAATTCCATTTGGAAAAAGCTTTGGAACGGGGGAAAGCTCATTAAGGAGCCTGATTTATGGCAGTGCAGGATCTGTCAGAGCAGCAGTGAATTCTGCTGGAAAAGGCCCATGAAAATCCCACTGAAGCCTCGCCAGCTGCCCCAGCCTGACCTTGGGAAGCTCCACTGGGTTCCATCCAAAGAAAAAGCTGGATAAGGCTGTGCCTGCTGTCTGCTGACTTGGGTAATCCAGTCCATGCCAAGGACAGTCCAGGAGACCTGGGGATGCAGGGAGAGCCTGGGGCAAGGAGAAGGGAGAAGTGTTTTCATGCCCAATAAACCGAGGCCTCGGCACGAGCTCTGTGTCATCTCTGGAATTACAACTCTGGGACAGTTATAAAACCAGTACGAAATTTAAACCAGTCAGAAATTAAACTTTTTAAGAGGGAGCAGCAGCATCCACAGAATGGGTGTTTTTCCTGCAGCTGAGAGGAGAGGGGATTGCACTGAAACAGGGAAAAATCAGTAGGAAAACCAGAGGGAGCCACTGGAAGAAGTTTGTTACCACCTTGGCCGGTGGTGAGAGGATGGAGAGGTCACTGCAAGGCACAGACAGGGGGGTAGAGGGAGCAGACTGTGAATTTCAGAAGAAATGAGATTATCAGGTGAAGCTTTCTCTCATTCTCCACAAATAATTCCCACTGGATCTGGAAGAAAATCGGGTTAAGAGATCAACTGGGAGAGCCTTTGTTTGCCTCGCTTTTGAATTCCAAACCCCCCCTCTGACAGAATTCCAAGGCCAGGAACATCTCAGGGGACAATGCAGGACATTCTGACCTTCAGATTTACATGTGATAACTTCAAAATTCTCTTCTCCAACTGTTTTCTGCTTGTAATTAATTGATGTGGAGTCAGTTAAGGAGAG
>NW_020897837.1:580036-584928 GCF_003984885.1 Neopelma chrysocephalum | reverse complement strand
AATGGATTTAAAGACAGGAAAAGTGCTGGTGGTGCAAATGGGGCTGAGAGCTGTGGGAAGGGTGGAGCTTTGGAGGTGGGGAGCTCTGGGGAGAGTGGAAAGTGAATTTCAAATCAAAACTAAACCCCAATTTAAAATCAAAGTTAAAATCAGTGGTGCCCCAGTAATTTCAGGGAGATGCCTCCATTTGCTCTGGTTGGGAACAGAGCCTGTAACTGCAGGTTCAGGTGGGATATTGGGAAGGAATTTTTCCCTGGGAGGGTGGTGAGGGGCTGGGCTGGAATTCCCAGGGAAGCTGTGGCTGCCCCTGGATCCCTGGAAGTGTCCAAAGCCAGGTTGGAGCAACCTGGGCTAGTGGGAGGTGTCCCTGCCCATGGCAGGGGGTTGGAATTAAATGATCCTGAAGGTCCCTCCCAACCCAAAGCATTCCAAGTGCTGTGATTCCCACAGCAAGTCCATCCCACAGCTATAATTAATTGCTCAAAGGGCAATTAATTAGGAGTGGTGGAACAGAGTTCCATGTCCAGTTCAGTGGCAGGGACTGGGCTTTTGCTGGCCAAGGATTCAACATTTTGCTGGAATTTATAGGTGGAAAATCAGAGACATGAATATCTGTCCCACAGAATATCTGTTATCCCACAGAACACCAGAGAAAGCTGCAGGAATCTATGGCAGGATCTGAAGCTTTTGTTGGATATATTTCAATTATTAACCATCAAACTCCAGGCTAAGTCCTTCACTGGGGTAATTCAGCATCTCCTGCTGCTCTGTGGGTTCCCAGAAGCCCTTTGAACCCAGGCCATGAAGGAGAACATCCCACAGGCCTTGTAAAATCAGTGCAGGGCTTTCAAACTGCAGGGGAAACACCGCTGGGAGATGTGGGTGGGTTGGTAAAAGTCGAGTTCTTTGAAGTGAGTAAATGACTGAAGTGTGTCTGGAGCTGTGAAATTGTTCTTGGCAGGGGAACTGCACGGAATTTGGGTCTGGGTGTTGGACAAGGCCGGGTTGGAGGGGGCTTGGAGCAACCTGGGCTGGTTGGGGGTCCCTTCCACCCAAAGCATTCCATGATCCCGTGATTCTGTGAACTGCCCCTGCAGCCAACAAATCCAGGGGAGTGAAAGCAGGGATGATAATCTTTAGGGATCTGCCAGAAATTTCCCCTCACTGGTCCCTGCAGTGCAAATGCTCAGAAATATTTCACCCTCAAATGCAACACACGGAGAGTTCCTGCACGAGGCAAACAACATCAGTGCCTGGCAGGGTTTGTTTGGAGGCCCTGAATTACCACCACCAGCCCAGTGGGAATGCTGAAAAAAGTGGGATGTGTTAGGAAATGTTATTGTGTTGCAGCTCTGCCTCGGGAAGGTCCAGCTCGGAGCAGAAAGAAAATGAACTTATCAATTTTTCAGAGCACAAACGTTTGCCCAGCAGGACTTTTTTTGTGTTTTATGCTGTGGCTTGACATCAAAAAAGCCTGACATAACCCCCACTCCCAGCAGGACAGAGGCTGAACAGCATCCCAGAATGGTTGGGGTTGGAAAGGGCCTTAAAATCAGCTTATTCCAACCCCCCAAGTGCCCCCGGGGGCTGCTGCAGATGAAGTGAGTGACCCTGACAGTCCATAATTAACCCCCTCCCCTGAATCTGATAGTTCAAATCTCAAGATCCTGAAAAAAAAAACTGTAGGAAAAATATAAATCCCTCTAAAAATTATAAATCCCTCTAAAAATTATAAATCCCTCCAATAATTATAAATCCCTCTAAAAATTCACCTTTCCAGGGAGGGCAGGAGCCCAGCCCTGCTCTCCTGCTGCCTGCTGCTCATTCCTTGCCTTCCTCCCTTTTTAAGGAGCATCCAACACCACCCAGGATGAGGCCCTGAATCCATAAATCCCAGTGTTTTCATCCCTGGCTGTCTCTCTTGAAATACCCTCAGGATTTGTGCTCAGCTGGGCTCAAATGTCCGTCCTTGCCCTCTTGACTCAGCTGGAATGAGCCCAATTTCCCCCAGCTGATTACCTGGGGCATTATTTATTAGAAATTTGGGGTGACCAAAGGAGGTTTGAGGGTATCAAGGTCTCCAGGTGACATAAATCACTATAAATTCCGGGCCTTGGAGGGTCACACCAGTTCACATCACTCCGTGGTGTCGAATAGAAAAGTCAACCAAATTCTCATTTCCTGCCTCTTCTCTCACTCTGACAAAATTCCTGCTGATGTTCCTGTTTGCCCTCCTTGCATGGATATCACTAAGACCTATTTAGGCTTAAATTGCTTAAGATTAAGCTTAAATCAGGCTTATATTAAAAACAGGCAGTGACTTCGCAACACCCTTTAAGCTGATAAATGATTTTTTTAAGAGTTACAACCACGTTGTGTTATCTGCCCAGTTGCCTCCATTCTGCTGCCTCTCCATAACCTAAAAAATCCACCCTAACCCCCTTTTATTCTGTTCATCTGATTTAAATTTTTTTTTTAAGATATTCTAGTGAATTCATTATCACTGCCCATATTTTATCTCCTCTCCCTGGAAGCAGTCGGGCTGTTGTCTTACTCCACCTCCTGCATTTTCTTCCCTTTTATTCCTTTTTTTTTCATTTTTAAGGAAGCTGCAGGACTCAGTCTCGCCCTCCTGTAGCATTTCTCTGCTGCAGGTTTGTCAATAGTGAATAATCAAGATTCAAAGCAATGCTGCTGCTTTCCCACTCCAGGGGTGTTGCCCCTTTCCTTCCCTTCTCCTGCCTCAAAGCCCAGATATCAGGGTGCTCTTTGCTCCCAAGTGTTTCTTCAACTTCCAGGCGAAAAAAAAAAATAAAAAAAAAGTTCTCCAGAAGCAGAAATATGGAGCTGCATTTCCAGAATCTCCCGAGGGGAGACCAGAAATCCCCTCAGAAATAAGGCAGCATTTCAGGCTGATTTCCCTGACTCATTTTAACCTTCAGATCACCTTCAGGATGATGGAGCAGGAGCTCTGTCCACCTGCACCTCCCCATTGCAAGGCTGGGGTTGCAATTAAAACAACATGGTTTTGTTTCAGGAGGGTTTCTGTCTCTGCTTACAAATTCCTCTGTGAATTCAAACTTTTCCCTCCTCTAAATATCTCGATTTTTAAGGTGATCCACACGTTTTGGGAGAGGTCTTGTGTTGCTCTATAAAAGTTTGCATTGCTTGATCTCAGTACAAAATAAATAAGTCAAATGCTGTCACTGCTCGATTATAAAGCAACAATTTATTTTGCATCCTGGGTAAATGGATTTAAAACATCGAGGTCTGTAATGAAGGGAGGTTTATTACCAAGTTCCATATGCCCCTCCTTACTTGCTGTTCAACACCATTCCCTTGTTTTCAGAAGATTAAATGGGTAATAAAAGCTCCCAAGCACCTCTGTTATCCGTGTGTTTTCTTCCACAGTAAGTTTTCCATATGTATAAAACATGGATCTGTTCCCCCCTCCCAGCCTTTACTTACCAGGGGGAAAAAAACCCATTAATAAACCAGATCAGAGCATATCCTTTTCCTAAAAGGAAACAAAATGCAATGCCCTAATAGGCAGTAATTTTGTTTTGACTTCCAAATGAAGTCCGAGGGGATGGTTTGTGCCTGTGGAGAAAACTTGGAGCAAAATTAATGGAGCAAATTTCGAACCCGTGATTGCTTCATTAGAATGAAACCTAGAATTTAGAATGTGAGATTCCAGAGGTCGAGCAGCGGCTGGAGCTGCCCGTGGTTGCAAATCCAAGGCAGCAGATCCAGGGATAATTCCGGGTGCTGCTCCGACTGCAGTGCTGCAGTCCTATGACAGCATCATATTAATGAGCCAGCAGAGGGGTGCGATGCTCCATGTGCTCGCAAAGTTTAACCCTGTCCCTCAGACTTCCCCCAACTCTCCACAGCCGCCTCCAGCCGGGAATCGCGTGTGTGCCCGGCCCAGGCTAAAGGCACCGAGGCGATTTTTGAGGAGAATTTTGCCTGTTAGGATAACCTGCCTAAAAATTCAGGCTGTGAGCACAAGACAGACCCTTTTCAGCACCTCCCGACCGACGAGTTAACTCTCCCCCCTCAGCACTCCTCTGCTTTGCCAGGGGAGCTGTGGCAGGGATTTTTCTAGCACCAGCAGGTTTGGGGTTTTTTTGGCTTTTGGTTGTGTTGGGTTTTTTTCCCCCTCTCTTTGCAGCTTACTAAACAATTTTCCTCCGTAGCTGTAATCCCTCCAAGAGGAGTTCAGAGTCTGGATGGTGGCCAGGCGCGGTAACGCAGCCCATACAAAGTACATTTGATCGTGTAAACATCATTTTTTAACACGGTTTCAAAGACGAATTTATTCCTGAGCAATGCACCAAGCGTTAGAACCGAGAGTGGGAGGGAAAGAGAGCGAGGAGGAGAAGGGGAGAAGGATCAAGATATGAAGGATTTGGGATGCCGGGGAGGGGTTGGAGGGTGTCTTCCAAACTCTCGCTGCTCCAGCCCTGCCGGGGCTTCCCCCCGTTGCTCCCGCAGAGCCCCCGAAAGCGGCGCGGGGAGCGCCCGGTGCCGCAGAGCCGCCGCCTCCCCCCGCCCGCCGCGACCTTCACACGCCAGACCCCGCCTGGGGAAGGGGGGACGGGGGGGCTGGACCCTCCCCACACATCCTGGGGTTCCTCTGAGCCGTGGAACCCCTTAAACCCACCGCTAAGGGCGGTCCCCCCGCCCCCCTCCGCGCTCCCGGCGGGAGCTGTCCGTGGTGATGCAGCCGCCGCTTCCCGGTCCCCGATCCCAGATCCCGGCCCCCAGTCCCAAAATCCCGGCCCCCGACCCCCGGCCCTACCCTGCTGTGCGACCCCCGCGCTCCGCTCCGCCACGGCCGCTGCGGGAAGGGGGGGCTGGGGGGCAGAAAAGAGAGAGAAAAGAGGGGG
>NW_020897837.1:570086-580026 GCF_003984885.1 Neopelma chrysocephalum | reverse complement strand
AAGGGAGCAGGGCAAGAGAGAAGGAACAGGGGAAAGGGAAAGGGGGGAGCAGGAGGGTGAAAGGAGGGAGTGGGGGGAGCGCGGCCAAGGGAGAACGGGAAGGGGAACAGGGAGGGAGGAGCCGTGGGAAAAGAGAAAGGGGAAGCGGGGGAAGGGAGCGGGGCAGCAAGGGAAGGGGCACTGGGGAAGGGGCATCGGGGGGCGTCAGGGGCCGGGCAGGGGGAACCGGGCCGAGCGATGGGAAGGGCCGGGGGAGCCGGGGCGGGGCGGGGGGCGGGCGCGGGGCCGGGCCGGGGGGGAGCCGCCCTCCGCACACGTGTGCGGGGCCGCCCCGCAGCCGCCCGGCCGGGCTTTATAAGGGGCGGCGGCGGCCGGAGCAGCCCCGCACCGCCGCCCCCAGCGCCCCCACCATGAGCTACACCATGGAGCCCCTGGGCAACCCCTCGTACCGCCGGGTCACCGAGACCCGGGCCACCTACAGCCGCGCCAGCGCCTCCCCGTCCAGCGGCTTCCGCTCGCAGTCGTGGTCGCGGGGCTCGGGCAGCACCGTGTCCTCCTCCTACAAGCGCCCCAACCTCGGGGGCCCGCGGGCCGCCTACGGCTCCACCGTGCTGAGCTCCGCCGACAGCCTGGACGTGAGCCAGTCCTCGCTGCTCAACGGCGCGGCCGAGCTCAAGCTGAGCCGCTCCAACGAGAAGGAGCAGCTGCAGGGGCTCAACGACCGCTTCGCCGGCTACATCGAGAAGGTGCATTACCTGGAGCAGCAGAACAAGGAGATCGAGGCGGAGCTGGCGGCGCTGCGGCAGAAACACGCCGGGCGGGCTCAGCTGAGCGACGCCTACGAGCAGGAGCTGCGGGAGCTGCGCGGGGCCCTGGAGCAGGTGAGCCACGAGAAGGCGCAGATCCAGCTGGACTCGGAGCACATCGAGGAGGACATCCAGCGCCTGCGGGAGCGCTTCGAGGATGAGGCGCGGCTGCGCGACGAGACGGAGGCGACGATCCGCGCCCTGCGCAAGGAGATGGAGGAGGCCTCGCTGATGCGGGCGGAGCTGGACAAGAAGGTGCAGTCGCTGCAGGACGAGGTGGCCTTCCTGCGGGGCAACCACGAGGAGGAGGTGGCCGAGCTGCTGGCGCAGCTCCAGGCGTCCCACGCCACCGTGGAGAGGAAGGACTACCTGAAGACCGACCTGACGACGGCGCTGAAGGAGATCCGCGCCCAGCTGGAGTGCCAGTCCGACCACAACATGCACCAGGCCGAGGAGTGGTTCAAGTGCCGCTACGCCAAGCTCACGGAGGCGGCCGAGCAGAACAAGGAGGCGATCCGCTCCGCCAAGGAGGAGATCGCCGAGTACCGCCGCCAGCTGCAGTCCAAGAGCATCGAGCTGGAGTCGGTGCGCGGCACCAAGGAGTCGCTGGAGCGGCAGCTCAGCGACATCGAGGAGCGCCACAACAACGACCTCACCACCTACCAGGTACCGGGGAGGCGGCCCCGGGCTGCCCCCAGCCCGGCGGGGGCGCGGGGGGGGTGCCCATCCCGCGGGGAGGGATGCGGGAGATGCGCGGCGCCGGCTCCGCGGCGAGGGGATGCGGGAGCGGGGGTGGAGGATGCTGGGGAGGGCGGCGGGAGCGGCTCCGATCCCGGCCCTGCCTCCCGGAGCGGCGGGGAGAGTTTCTAAAAGTCCCTTTTGCCAACTTTGCCCCGCTCGGTCCCCGCGGGAGGCGAGCGCCCGTGTCACCGGGGTTTTCTGCGTCTCCCTTGCAGGACACGATTCACCAGCTGGAAAACGAGCTTAGAGGAACGAAGTGGGAAATGGCACGTCACTTGAGGGAATACCAGGACCTCCTCAATGTCAAGATGGCCCTGGACATTGAAATTGCTGCATACAGGTACAGTAGGACCGTTGCAGACACGTCTGGAATATTAATAGCACTGCAGATGCTGCTGGCTGGGGGAAGCTTCACCACAGATAAGAAATATCTGCTTGCGGTGAACACGAGTGAAATTAGAGCTTGACTAAATTATTGCAGAGCAGTGAGAACCCAGAAGGTCATTAGGGACCAGCTAATCAGTGGCAAAGCTCCCAGCAAGCCCCGTGGGCACAGGACAGCAGTGACTCAGTGCAGCAGCACCCCTGTGCCGCATTCTGTCCTTGGCTGCAAAAACAGAAGATGCAGCAAAAGACGAGTTTATTTTTAATTCCTGTTTGCTTTGCATATGCCGAGCGAGCCGTGCTTGTCACTTGAATTCCCTTTTATCGCCTGGGAGAGACAGGGCACTTGCTTGATCATGGTTTCAGGCGGGGAGTGCTAATCTGCCTGTCACAAACACTTTTGCTTTTCTTGCTCAACTTTCCTTCAGAGGCACCGGCTCTAATCTGCAGCCGAACGTTGCTTGCTGTTGCCATCACCTGGCAGGTTTTTTTAGTCTCCTTTGTGTCTCTTCAGAGCTCTCGTTGGAGAGCTACTGATCTTTCTGGGTCACGGGCTTAGATGACAAATGTGCATTTGAACAGAAGAAAAGTAAAAAAAAAAAAAAAACAACAAAAAAACAACAACAACAAAAAAAAAACCCCACAACATCTCCAGTTCTGTTTAAATTGCCGAGGTTGTTCAGACAGACACACAGGTACCAGGGTCTACAGCTGGCTGCTGCCAAAGTGAGCTGAACCAAAGTCTCCAGTCCTCATATTCACCCAAATTACTGAAGCAGGACGTGTGCTCAAATCAGCTCTGAGGGGCTCAGCCACAATATTTGCTTTGGGTCTGTTGCCTGGGTCTAATCCTGCTTGCCTAAGTCATGATGCATCTCCTAAAGTTGGTTATCTTGCCCTGCTCTCTGCTGATTTGTGCCATCATTAATTTTTTTGACCTTTAAGGCTGAGTTTCAGCTGATCCCTGAAGGTGTTACCCCTGCCCTGTGCAAACCAGGCCAAAAGCTGGTGGCTGAATAGGAGCTTTTGGCCAGGGAGCAGACTCCAGGAAAGCTGGGCTGGGTTTGTGAGCCGTGGATTGTGCTGGCCAGTTCTAGCATGTTCCATGTGCAAACTGGCTCCATCCTGCTGGCAGGGAAACGTTAGAGAATCATGAAGGGGTTTTGGCTGGAAGGGATCTCAAAGACCACCTTATTCCACCCCCCTGCCAGGGCAGGGACACCTTCCACTAGCCCAGGTTGCTCCAAGCCCCATCCAACTTGTCCTTAAGCACTTCCAGGGGTGGGGCAGCCACAGTTATTCCAACAGCTGCCCCCTTATGTTGGGTTTTTATGCTCATTTTCCTGTTTTTTCTCCTCCTGATTCCCTTAGGAAGCTACTGGAGGGTGAAGAGACAAGATTCAGTGCCTTCTCTGGAAGCATTACCGGTCCCATATTCACACACAGACAACCATCTGTCACAATAGCATCCACCAAAATCCAGAAAACAAAAATTGAACCGCCAAAGCTGAAGGTCCAGCACAAGTTTGTAGAAGAAATCATCGAAGAGACGAAGGTGGAGGATGAAAAGTCCGAAATGGAAGATGCCCTGACAGCCATTGCAGAAGAAATGGCAGCCAAGGCACAGCAGGAAGAGCAGGAGGAAGAAAAGGCAGAAGAAGCAGCTGCAGAGGAAGAGGCTGAGTCTGAGAAAGCAGCTGAGGAAGAAGAGAAGGAGGAAGAGGAAGCAGAGGAGGAAGAAGAAGCCGCAAAATCTGACGCAGCAGAAGAAGGTGGTTCTGAAAAAGAGGAAATTGAGGAAAAGGAAGAAGGGGAGGAGGCTGAGGAAGAGGAGGAAGAAGCTGAGGCCAAGGGCAAGGCCGAAGAGGTGGCAGCAAAGGCAGAGAAGGTCAAAACACCTCCCTCAAAGTCACCCCCTAAATCCCCCCCTAAATCCCCCGTAACAGAGCCGGCCAAGGCCGCCCCAAAGGAAAAACCCGCGGAAGCGGCGAAAGAACCGAAGGTGGAGAAAGCTGAGAAAGCAACCAAGGAGGAGGAGAAAGCAGCATCCCCAGAGAAACCTGCCACCCCAAAGGTCACCTCCCCGGAGAAAGCTGCCACCCCAGAGAAAGCTGCCACCCCAGAGAAGGTGGAGAAGGCGGTGGCCCTGGAGAAGCTGACGCCGGAGAAGTCGCGCTCCCCCGAGAAGGCGGCGAGCCCGGAGAAGCCCCGCACTCCCGAAAAGCCCGTGAGCCCAGAGAAGCCCCGCTCCCCAGAGAAAGCTCCCTCCCCAGAGAAAGCCCCCTCACCAGTCAAAGATGCCAAGGCTGTGGTGGAGGAGACCATCACCGTCACAAAGGTAACCAAAGTCAGCGCCGAGGTCGAGAAGGAGTCCAGGAAAGAGGACATCGCGGTGAACGGGGAGGTGGAGGAGAAGAAGGACGAGGAATCCAAGGAGAAGGAGGAGGAGGACAAAGGGGTCGTCACCAACGGCCTGGACGTGAGCCCCGTCGAGGACAAGGGGGAGAAAGTCGTGGTGACCAAGAAAGTTGAGAAGATCACGGGGGAAGGAGGGGACGGCGGCCCCACCTTCGTCACCAAGTCGGTGACCGTCACCCAGAAGGTGGAGGAGCACGAGGAGAGCTTCGAGGAGAAACTGGTGTCCACCAAGAAGGTGGAGAAAGTCACCTCACATGCCGTGGTAAAAGAGATCAAAGAGACCGAATAAAAAAATAAAAAAAAAAAGAGCCAAACCATAGCTAAAAACCTTGACAAAAATCCAAGAGCTTGGGTCGGTGCAAAAGGTTAAGCCATACGACAGCTGCAAAATGCATGTGAGTGACGGCTTCAAAGCAGAACGGGTTCTCTCATGGAGGCTCCAGACACACAGTATTTTACTTTTCTTTCGTGCAATATAGGGAAAAAAAGGGGGGGGGAATGCATGCAGGCAGGCTCAGGATGTACTCCCTCCACGGAGCTTGGGGGATGGCCAAAAAAAAAAAAAGAAAAAAATAAAAATAATGCTAATAATAGTGCATGAGACGAAATGTGCAGCAAAGGAAGCTTTTTTTTTTTTTTTTTGTTTTTTTTTTTTTTTTCTTTTTGTTTTTGGGGGGGATTTTTTCTGAGGGACGACTTCTTTAAGATGTATTATGCAAAGAAAAAAAACAACTGAGCCAAAAAAAAAAAAACGAAGAGAAAACAGTCATAGAATATTCATGAGAACCAGAAGAAAACTCTCCTAGCCTTAAAAAAAAAAATCATAATAATAATAATAAAAAAGAAAAGCTACTTATAAATAATTATGTTTACCTCACTGGTGCAATTAGGGTGGACTTTTTGCTCGTGGGAGAACCTTGTTGACATGCACAGTACGCAACCTTTTGTTGTTTGATGTAAAACAGTCACAGCAGTTCTTGCTCAATAAAGGTCAATACTGAGAACACGACTTGTCTGGTGGCTCTTTTTCCAAAATTCCAATCCTTCCCGAAGTTTGGGGCTCTGTCCTGACTGGGAATGCAGTTGGATGGGTTGAAAAGCTGCTTGGTTTCTTTATTTTTTTAATTTTTTTCCTTAATGTTCTCTTTTTTTTTCCCCAGCAGTTGAGCTTTGATGATCACAGGAAGGTTTAGAAATTGGATATGATGTGGAGGAAATTTCCTGTAACATAACACAAATACTGATTTAAATACTTAAAAGCCATAACCCCTGTTTTCTGGAGTAGAGAGGAATCCCTTGAACTCTTCTGTGCTTGGGGGGGTTGCAGCTGCTTTTCCTTGGAAGGGGAAGGTCTCTAAGCCATCAATCCTGCCTGGGCTAAGTCTAAAACTCTTATAATCTGCTGTAAGTATCATTTTCCTCCTTGAACACCAACCTCCAGGTGTAAGAAGAGCCTTAAAATGTGGCAATTTCCAAATAATTCCTTGTTTTTTTTTTCCCCTGTGTGAACCACAGCTGGGTGTGGTCCCAGTTTGTCACTTAAATGTGCAAAGAACCATTAAAGAAACTCAACCAAGACACTCTGAGGTCATCCAAAAGGGGTTATTTCTGATTATTTTGCCCCCTCTTGCATTCATTGTGTGGGAACATCCTTCTTAATTCTCCCAAATGATCAATCTCCCAAATGATCAATCCAAAAGGGGTTATTTCTGATTATTTTGCCCCCCTCTTGCATTCATTGTGTGGGAACATCCTTCTTAATTCTCCCAAATGATTAATCTGGTGCTGAACACGAAATTCTAAAATTAAATCTCAAAGCAAAACATGTTTTAATTTCCAGTCCAAAGGCCTCCTAAGTATTGGCCTGTCTCTACTGCCACTTCCAGGTTGGCTTTATTAAGAACAAAACCAATCAAAGGGGCCTCTAAAGTCCCTCTAAATGGAAAATAAATGGAGACAAACAAAACAAAGGGAAGAAGAGAAAGGCCCCAATTCCAATTTGGGAACCAATGGGTTGTTATGGGATTCATGTTGTGTTTATTTTACATTTCCAAAAGGGAAATGAAGAACATGGGTGATGTCCCACCTCCCACAACAAACAAAGAAATGCAAATAATTCTTAATCCTGGGTTCAGGACAAGGACTGCCCTCAAATTTTTGACTAATTGAGGGTCTGATCAAAATCTATGATTTTGACGCCTTCCAATTCTTTATCAATAGTTGAAGATCGAGTAGTTTTTATTTGCATGTTCTTCACTGGAGAAGTGATAAAAAGTCCACAGCAGATCAAGCCTTTAAATAAATCTGAGTGTCTTTGTGTAGCAAAGCACTGAATGTTTCTCCTGCTGGTATCTGGGATGGAAATCTGGGCTCACCAGCTTGGGGGCTGAGTGAGGTTTAATTAAAGCAGAGTTAGCAAATTAAATGGCAGCTTCTCTGTCCTGAGCTCGCTTGTGAAAGTCCTGTGTGTGTAGGACACAAAAATCCCTTTACCTTTAGGAATAAGAAGTCGAGCAGCCCAGTCACCCCCATCCTGTTTTCAGTGCTAAAACACAGGAATTCCCAAAGGTTTGGGAGCATCCAGGTTATTTTCCTCTTGGATCTGAACAAGGGGACACCGCCACTAAACCCAAAAGCTAAAGCAGAGACCAATATTTACATTAAAATCATGTTTATGTGCTTCCAAATAAGTTTTAGAATCTGCTACAACGTCCCGAAGTTCAGCACAGAAAGTTGGGAATCTTCAGCATGGATTTGGAGAAGGGTCACCTTGTCAGGGAATTAAATGTTGAGGCAGCTCAGCAACACTGTTAACATGGGTTACCTGGGGCAGGGGGGATCCCAGCCTGTCTAGTTTTCATTTTTAGGCTTCCTTTTCCCTTTTTTCTCCTCATTTCTGGCAGGACACAACTCCAGGGGCCCCGGAGTTGGGATCTGGGTTGATTTGCTCCTGTTTGCACCTTGGAACCCCCCTGGGTGGGAGGCAAACTGAGGTACCCACTGACATCTACCCCAATATCCTCATTTCTCCCCCTTTCCCACCCAGAATATATCCCAGCCTTTATCTCTGCTTTTTTTCCCCCCTCTGCTCTAACACACGAAATTTGTGAATTTAATCCATTTCCCACTGCAAATGTTTCCACCAAATCCTGAGAGAAATAAGCGAGCAGTTAACACACTCCTAAATGTTTATAAAACTCTAAGAACTGATTAATATTTCATGGTGCCAAGAGGTTTTTGTCTACTGACATCTGCAATCAAACAGTTTCAAAAGAGAGCAGAATTCCCGGGCAGAGATGCATAAATAGGATGTCATTTGCCTGTTCTGCACCAATTACTCCTTCAGACTGCACATAAACCAGTGAAGGGAATAATTATTTTCAGGCAGGGAAGTTCGTTAAATAATGCAAAAGTCCATGAAGAGAAAAAAAAACCACAATAATTAAAGGAATTTGGAGTGAAGATTTACGAGTCTTATTTAAGGTGGGATATCAAGTCCCCTGTGACTTCAGGAGCTGGGGGGCTCCAAACCAGGATCTTTGGACTGTCCTGTGTTGTGGAGATGCTACAAGGAGGAGATTTTCAGCGTCCCAGAACTAAGTTCCAGGTGGAAACGAGCTGGGAAGTGTTACAAAACACAGACAGGGTGCATTTGCCAGGGAGCTGCTGAGTCAGGCACTGGAATGTTCTCCAGGCATCGGGGTCTGTGCTTTCCTCATTCCCAAGTGGGCTTTACTCCTTCTCTGCTCAGGGTTAAACCACCTTCACCTGCCCCAGGAAGGCAGCAAATGATGGATTGTCCATTATTTAGTCCCCAGAAAGTCCAGAATCTGGATGTTCTCCCTGTCCAGGTGTTCCCCTGGCTGAGTTTAGGGGTTGTGGGGGTGTGTGTGCACCTCAAGGGGAGCATCCAGGACCTCCCTGCATTTGTGGGATGAGATCTCAGCCTGAGCCAACCCCCTGCCTGCCCCCAAAATTGCAGGACAACTCCTGGCTTTGCTCACAGCTGCAAGTGGGGGTTAAAGTTTCTCCCGAGCCTCCCTCTGCCAGCTTTTACTGCATTGCGTCAAAGCAGGCTCCTGGTTTTCCAAGGTAAGGCAAGGATTGGCAGCAGGATCCATCCCAGAGCCCCGGGAGCACCTCGACACACAAACCCACTCGTGCAGCCTCCCTGCTGCCAGCCCTGCCCCCGGGCACAGGGGGTGCCAGCCTGGCTTGGGCACTGCTGCCCGTCCCTGCCTGCAGCTCCTGCCTGCGGCTGACTCACAGCTCCTGCAGGGCTGGGAAACCTCTCCCCGAGCTGCAGAGCATCCAAAGGAACATGAGGAGCAGGGATCAGGCTGGGGAAGGCTGCAGGGAGAGGTGGGTTTGCTGCTGGAGCTCCCAACGGGCTGGTTTGAGCGTCCCTGGTGACACCTGGGAGGTGCTTTGATTCCCAAAAGTGAAGGGATGCAAAGGGCTGAGTGAAGGGGGAGTTTATCTGCAAAATAAAACGTGAAAGAGGAGGAGAAATCAAGTGTTGAAAAGTTAAAAAGCTCAGAGTGCTTGGAGAAAGGCAGGAGGGAGGAGTGGGTTGGATGTGTCATGGAATGGGTTGGGTTGGGAGGGACCTTAAAGCCCATCCAGCCCCATCCCTGCCATGGGCAAGGACAACTTCCACCAGCCCAGAAGCAGGTTGGGAGCAGAAATCCTCCTGGATGACACAGTTGTGGAATGGTTTGAGTCGGGAGGGACCTTAAAGATCATTTTGTGCCACCCCCTGCCACGGGCAGGGACACCTTCCACCAGCCCAGGGGGCTCCAAGCCCCGTCCAACCTGGCCTTGGGCACTTCCAGGGATCCAGGGGCATCCAAAATGTCTTCAAATATCCAATCTAAACCAGCACATGGAATAGTTTGGGTTGGAAGGGACCTTAAAGATTATTTAATTCCACCCCCTGCCATGGGCAGGGACACCTTCCCCTATCCCAGGTTGCTCCAACCTGGCCTTGGACACTTCCAGGGATCCAGGGGCAGCCACAGCTTCTCTGGGAAATCCATCCCAGCCCCTCCCCACCCTCACAGCCAGGAATTCCTTCCCAACATCCCATCTATCCCTGCCCTCTGGCAGTTTGAAGCCATTCCCTGTGTCCTGGCACTCCAGGCCCTTGGAAAGAGTCTCTCCAAGCTGTTCAGCAGAGCTCTGGCCATGATGGGCTCTGCTCAGGATGGAACATGTTTTGCTCCTCAGGAGCTGAACCTTCTCCCAGTTGAGTGCCATCCATCCCTTCCTGCTGGAACATTGCAGGGAATTCCCAAGAACCAGCTCCTGGACTCAATATTCTGCTTTTGAAAGCACTGAGCAAACATCACGAAGAGTCTCTGGCTCTTGGTCCTGTAACTTCCCCCAAAAACTCAGCCCAGCTCTCCTGGAAATGGAAAATAAAATCTGCTTGGCAGGAACAAATCTGCACAAAAACAGGTGGAAAAACTTCCATTAGAAGCAGAAAGGAAAGGTAGAAAAACCTTCACTAGAAACAGAAAGGAAAGGTAGAAAAACCTCCATTAGAAGCAGAAAGGAAAGGTAGAAAAACCTTCACTAGAAGCAGAAAG
>NW_020897837.1:568142-570076 GCF_003984885.1 Neopelma chrysocephalum | reverse complement strand
TAGAAGCAGAAAGGAAAGGTAGAAAAACCTTCACTAGAAGCAGAAAGGAAAAGGTAAAAAGGAAGATTTAAATGAGATCCAGTTGAAGAAATTGAAAATTATTTTACTTCTGGTTCTCAAAAGCATCAAAACCCCCAGGAAAGAAGAGGGAAAATTAGGAAATGATGCTGGAACTCCCTGAACAGGAGTTACTGGAATTTCTGTGTTTCTGAATGGTTTGACCAAGCTCCTTTTTCTTTCTCCTGCTGTTTTGTTTGGGGATGTGGAAGAAAATACTAAATTTTAAGTGCTTACTTCATCCATTATTGTCTTCTTTATAGCTCTTTCAACACTGAAAAGGGAGATGCCTCTGGAACATCACGAAAATTTGTATATAAAAAATAGATTTCCCTTCTCTCTGGACAAAGCCATCAAGGAGAACCAATGGAAATAAATAGACACCACAAAAATCAGTGTATACATTTAAAAAGCACCCCCTTATCCTGTCCTACAGACTTCAAATAAATGTTTTACACCCCTTTATCAACCTTTGAAGAGCATCAGTGACACAAGACACACACACAAACACTCCATGTAAGCATTTCTTTATTGACTTAGCTTTATTGCACTTATTGAAGCCTCCATTATTTCACCCACCCAAGGTTTCCATAATTATTTTTAAATGCAAGTTAAAGGTAACTTTCACTCCCAGGACTTTTTTTTTTTTTTTCTTTTTCTTCCCCCCCCCTCCCATATTTTTAAATATTAAGGTTCTGGATCACCCAGGAAAAGACAGAAGTGACCCGTGGAGACCATGCAGCACTCGGGGAACAAGCCAGTGGGGGCTCTGCAAGCAAAACTCAGACTCTGCACAGAGAGAAACATCAGAATCAGGAACTTTAAACCCCAGTGGTCACTGAATTAAATATGTGGGACTGCAATTTTAGATCAGTCAATCGTTTATTCTGCAAAGCTGCCTCAAAAAGAAATAATCAAGCCTTCTTCTTCACTTCACTCTCCTCCTTTCCTGCTGCTTCTTTCTCTTCCTTCTCTTCCTTCTCCTCCTCAGCAGTTTCCTGAGACTCCTCCCCTTCTTCAGCTGCTGTTTCTTCCCCTTCTCCTTCCTCCTCCTCACCCTCTTTGGCTTCTTCAGATTCTTCCTTTGCACCTTTAGAAGACAAAAAAAAAAAAAAAAAAGATATTTCACCCCAATTTTTCACCCACCCCAATTTTTCACCCACCCCAATTTTTCACCCACCCCAATTTAATGGGAGCCAGGGGACCTGCACACCCTCTTCTAACCCCCCATATTTTGGCAGCTAGCTGCAACAAAACTGCACAACCAGCTCACCCTGCATTTCAGAAGGAGTGAAACACTTCATAAAACATTACAGCCTCAAAAAAATATTGATTCTGGACTCACTGCTTAAAGCTTTAGTAAAAAACTTGGGTTCAAGGAGCAATCTTGTTGCTCTTTAGTTGTAATTAATCATTAGAATTCATCTTTATGCCAATAAATGCCTCAAATAGCTCGATGGCAACCAGTGCATTTCAGATATGAAATATTGCCACCTCTGACCCCACTAATTCCATCCACAGACACCAGCTGATGTTCCCATTATTCCAGGCTGCTCTCTGGGAATTCATATTTAGCTCAGGATGTCCTTGTTCCTCCTTTTGGAGGATGTCTGATAGCTGAGTGCTGCTTTGCTGCCCCCTGAACATTGTAATTCTGCTTTTTGGAAACCTATTACCTGCCTGACATCAGACATTTAACCTTATCTTGCACTCAGCATTCAGACTTTGCTGCTTAAATGCTTAATCCTGCCACGAGGGGGAAAGGGAAGAGCTTTAATCATTAATAATTGGGATTTCTGAGTTTTATCCCACACAGGCAGGGTGAGGCACGAAAGAAAGGGGTCTGAAAGAGGAAAGAAAGGGGTCTGAAAGAGGAA
>NW_020897837.1:567770-568132 GCF_003984885.1 Neopelma chrysocephalum | reverse complement strand
GAAAGAAAGGGGTCTGAAAGAGGAAAGAAAGGGGTCTGAAAGAGGAAGGAAAGGGGTCTGAAAGAGGAAGGAAAGGGGTCTGAAAGAGGAAGGAAAGGGGTCTGAAAGAGGAAGGAAAGGGGTCTGAAAGAGGAAGGAAAGGGGTCTGAAAGAGGAAAGAAAGGGGTCTGAAAGAGGAAAGAAAGGGGTCTGAAAGAGGAAAGAAAGGGGTCTGAAAGACAAAAAAAACGGAGTTGAAAGACAAAAAAAACGGAGTTGAAAGACAAAAAAAAGGGGTTGAAAGACAAAAAAAACGGGGTTGAAAGACAAAAAAAAGGGGTTGAAAGACAAAAAAAACGGGGTTGAAAGACAAAAAAAACGGG
>NW_020897837.1:548630-567760 GCF_003984885.1 Neopelma chrysocephalum | reverse complement strand
AAACGGGGTTGAAAGACAAAAAAAACGGGGTTGAAAGACAAAAAAAAGGGATTTGAAAGGAGCTGGAAGTACCTTCCTCCTCTTCTTCAGCTTCTTCTCCTGCTTCTTCCTCACCTTCCTCCTTCTCTTCCTCCTCCCCCTCCTCTGCAGGAGCTGCCTTGGCCTCTCCTGCCTTGGCAGCCTCGATGGTCTCCTCGATCTCGATCTGCTCCTCCTGCACGTGGCTGGAGTAGTAGGTGGGGAAGGAGCGGGTTGTCATCAGGTAGGAGCTGGACTGGAGCCCCGTGTAGGCAGATCTGCCAAAGCTGGGGGCACTCTGGGTGTAGCCACTGGTGATGCTGCCCACGCTGGTGAAGCTGAGCCTGGTCTCTTCCCCTTCCAGAAGTTTCCTTGGAGGGAAAAAAAATATTATTTCTTTTTTCTGCAGCAGATCCAGCCACACAGCAAGAAACTGGGATGCTTTGAGGGCAAAATTAGCCCCTAATTAATAACTTGAGGCAATGCTACGCTGCCTTCCTGGAATTATTTGTTTCAGAGATGCCCATCTTGGGTGAATTTATACTTTTCCTTGCTAGAAGAGACACGAAAAACCCTCTAGAGTCAGGTTGCTATGGCAGGGGAAGTCAGAGGAGTATTTTGGCAGCCTGCAGGGTTTCACAGAGCCAGGCAGACCCGACCATTCGAGGTTTAGCAGCTCTAACCCTCGTCTAGCAGCTTTCTCAGGATTCCCCCTTGTGGCATTCCCAGAAAATCTGCTTCAGCATTCGAGCTGCCTCCCGGCATCGGGGACAAAACACCTCACGGCCACTTAGAAGCAGTTCTGCTGGCAGATATTTTACTTTGCAGATTTGCAAGCTGGAAAGAAAACCTGTTCTTCGAGAGCACTGCAGGGATCTCCCACTCTGAGAACCAGAAATCTGCACTGCTACAAAAATCTCTTCACTAAGCCCAGAACAGGTATTTTTATATGTAAAGATGGAGAACTGAGATCGTGTATTGCCCAGGTAAAAACTACACTCACTAAAAATTTTGCTTTAAAGAAGTATTTTACCTCAAAAAAACTCAAAATAAATCACAGTTTCTCCCAATGACACACCAGAGACGACCTGATTAAACCCATCCATGGAAATTTCTGCCAGAGGAATGACAAGTAACATGAATTCTCTTGAAGAGAAGGGGAATTTGATCCTAGTTCTGGATTCCACATACCTGTAAGCTGCAATTTCGATGTCCAGGGCCATTTTCACGTTGAGCAGATCCTGATACTCCTTCAGGTACCGAGCCATTTCACTCTTCGTGGTTCTCAGCTCGTTCTCTAATTTGTTGATTGTATCCTGGTGGATGCAACAGCATAAAATCCTCAATTCTTCCAAGCCTAGCAATAATTACAATGGATTTCTCCAATCCTATTAATTTAATCTTGCTCTAGCAGATAGAAAAATAAAAAAAGGACAGCTCCCACTCCACCCTCAGCCAAAAAGGCAACATTTAATGCCTTCCCTGGCAGGGTTTTCCCAGCCCTGTATCTACACCTTATTATTCCACTGCTATTTACCATAAAGAGTCCAATTTTCTGGTATCCAAGTGCAAAAGCACACAGGAAATTGGTGTATAATTTCATTTGGGTTTTTAGCCTCTCTGTGCTTTCTCTAGTTTCAGCTTAATATCTTTATTTTTTTTTAAAGGATATCCATCGAGCTGGACTCGATGATCCTCATGTGTCCCTTCCAACTCAGGATATTCTGTAATTCTGTGGGGTTTTTTATGAATGAATGAATGAATACAGATAATTCTTTACAGCTCTGGGGCATTTTGCTCTATGATTTCCTGATACCTCACAGTTTAGATGCACAACACAGCTCTGGCACGAGCTGGAAGCAGTGCCCCATCTCCAGGATCATATGGATCTATGGATCTATGATATGGATCCGGGATACATTATATTTGTAGCTCTGGGGCATTTTGCACTACAATTTTGGGATAACTTGTGTGCAATACAGGTACAGCAGGAGCATCTCTGGGATCCCATCTCTGGGATGCTCCTGACAACTTCCCCCTGCAAACCCTGACCCCCTTTCACCTGCAGGATCCTGCAAAACCTCTCATCCCTCCCCAGCAGAGCCCCATAACCCCCAACCCTCCTCGGCTGCAGAACCCTTCAAACCCTCACAGCCCTCAGCTGCAGAACCATGTAAGCCCTGAGCCCCCTTTCCCTGCAGAACCCCACAAACCCCCTCCACCTGCAGGGACCTTCAATCCTGACACCCTCACCCGCAGAACCCTTCAAACCCTGACACTCCTCACCTGCAGAACCCCCATCATCCCCAACCTTCCTCACCCACAAACCCCCATCATCCCCAACCTTCCTCACCCGCAGAACCCCATCATCCCCAATCTTCCTCACCCGCAGAACCCCCATCATCCCCAGCCTTCCTCACCCGCAGAATCCCATCATCCCCAACCTTCCTTACCCGCAAAACCCTTCAAACCCTGACACCCGCACCCCCTTCCCCACACGGACCACGCAGACCCCTCACCTGCGGAGACCCCCCGACCCTCCAGCTCAGCATCTTCTCCCGCCCCCGCGGAGCCCCCGACAGCCCCAAACCCCCCGACCCCGCGGAGCCCCCCCGACCTGCAGGGCGGAGATATCCGCGCTCTGCTTCTCCTCCAGCTCCTGCAGCTGCTTCTCCAGCGCCTCGTTCATGCCGCGGGTGGCCTCGATCTCCAGCGTCTTGGCTTTGAGGAGGCGGCGGCTCTCGGACACCTCGTCCTTGGCGGCCCGGACGGCGTCGGTGTTTTTGGCCGCGCTCTCGCTGAGCACGGTGAAGCGGCTGCGGAACCACTCCTCGGCGTTCTGCATGTTGCGAGCCGCCAGCTTCTCGTACTGCGCCCTGATGTCGCGCAGGGCCGCGGACAGGTCGGGCTTGGCCGACACGTCCATCTCCACGGAGAGATGCGCGTACTGGATCTGCGCCTGCAGCTCCGCCAGCTCCTCCTCGTGCACCTTCTTGAGGAAGGCCAGCTCGTCCAGGAGGCTGTCCACCCGCTTCTCCAGCTCCGCCCGCGCCAGCGCCGCCTCGTCCGCGCCCTTGCGCACCTCGAGCAGCCGCGCCTCGGCGTCCTCCCTGCTCAGCACCTCCTCCTCGTAGCGAGCCTGCAGCCCCCGCAGCGTCTCCTCCAGGCTCTCCCGCTCGCCCTGCAGCGCCTGCTTCTCGCTCGTCGCCTCCTCGGCGGCCAAGCGCAGCTCGCGGATCTCCTGCTCGTAGAGGGCGCGGAAGCGGGAGGGCTCGGCGTGCTTCTGCCGCAGCACCAGCAGCTCGGCCTCCAGCACCTTGTTCTGCTGCTCCAGCTCGTGGACGCGCTCGATGAAGCAGGCGAAGCGGTCGTTGAGGTCCTGCAGCTGCGCCCGCTCCTGGCTGCGGATGGACTTGAGGTCGTTGCTGATGGCGGCCACCTGGCTCAGGTCCAGGCTGTCCACCGAGTGCAGGAGGGAGCCCGAGGCGCTGGACGTGGCGTAGCTGCGCCGCACGGACACGGAGGACACGGGCGCGGACAGGCTGGAGTACGCGGAGCGCGCCGAGCCGAAGCCGCCGCCGCTGCTGCGCACCGACACATGGATGCGCGGGCTCTCCGCGTACCGCCGCTTGTAGGACGGGAAGAACGGGTCGTAGCCGTACGAGCTCATGGTTGCCGAGGGGGGCGAGACGCTGCTCTGCGGAGGGGCGATGCCCCGGCGCCGCTATTTATGGGCGGGGAGGGCGGGCGGGCGCGGCCCCCGGGCGGGCACGGGGAGGAGCGCGGCGGCGGCGTCGCCGCGGTGAGGGAGGCGCGGGGAGGGCTCCGAGCGTCGCCGCGGGGAGGTGATGCCTGGACCGCTCCGGCGAGGTGATGCCTGGACAGCGCCGGGTGGCTCCGAGCATCGTCTCGTCGCGGTGATGCTCGGAGCGCTCCGGGCGTCACCGCGGGCGCGGGGGGCTGTGGTCGGGCTGCGCTGGAACGGCCCCTGCTCGGACCTGCCTCTGCCCTCCTCGGTGGCAGCCTCGGACCCACCTCTGGTGCTTTCAGCCCTGCTGGGACCCACCACCCCCCAGGTCTATCTGCAGACCCTCCCCAAGCCGCCCAGGTTGTGTCCGACACCCCCCTGTGTCCTCATCCCCCCTTTGCCCAGCAGCCGCCCTGGCAGAAGCCTCGGGGAGGTCCCAGGTCGCCTCGGCGAGGCTGGGAGGACACACAGCCTTCTCTGCAGCACCTCAGAACCCCCAGACACGTGTAAATAGCATTTTTTTTCCCTTCAGTTTGCAGTTCCCACAAGGCATGAGAGCCTGTCGAGCCTCTGCATCCTCACCACGTCCTTTGTTACAAGTGGTTCCTAATAACCAGGTAATTATAGAATCCCTGAATGGTTTGGGTTGGAAGAGACCTTAAAGCCCATCAAGTCCCACCCCCTGCCATGGGCAGGGACACCTTCCACCAGCCCAGGTTGCTCCAAGCCCCGTCCAACCTGGCCTTGGACTCTTCCAGGGGAAGCCTGGCTCTGTTCTTTGTTCTTTCATTACAAGAAGGAAGCAGCAAGCACAGAGTGGTTCTCAGTCCTGGTGGGAGACATCAATACCTGGTTACCTGGCTTGGCTTCCTCTGTTCCTGGAGATTCCCTAGAGCCAAGTCTGTCTGAGACAGGGATCACAGGGACTGAACATTTATCCTTCCCTAATCTGGCTCCTACAGGGATTAAAGCTGGACAGCTGCATTGCAGCTGCCTCAGAGGCAGGTTGGGAGCCACGGGTGGATTCAAACAAGGACTAAAACAAGGCAGTATTTTTGTAGTGGAGCTTTCTCAGAAGGCAGGCAGGGATGTGTTGAGCACAGACTGCATGGGATGCTCAAAAAGGCAGCGATAATTCATCTCCCTGAGTCAGAAGAGCAAACATTTTATAAAGCAAACTCTTCAAAGTTTCCCTCAGCAAGGAATTGGGGGACATTTGTTGAGAGAGACACCCCAGAAATGCTTAGTGGCCTCCTGCAGAAAGGGGGAGGACTCAGTAATGTGCATAAATATATCTGCCTGTCACTAATTGCAATGGACTTGGCTATTTCTGGCACAATGAAATGTTTGCTTAATACCAGTCACTTCCTAAAGGTAGAGCAGGGTTGATTTAATATGTCCCCTACTATTTTCTAGTGACCCCAAACAGAACATTACCTGTCGTGTGGCATCTTCCTAAAGTTTCAGGGTGTTTAAAAATGAGGGTTATTAAGCTGGGAAGGGCAGTGGCCTCTCAGAGGTACAGAGCTGAAATCTCCTCTTCCTCTGAGCTCTGCCAGCTGGAATGAACTGCACCAAGAGCTCGTCGAGCTTCAAGTGTCACCAGATCCCAGCAGAGCTGCTGAGAGACTTTATTTTGTGAATCCACAGAGTCCTCCTGAAGATCAGTGGAGCTGCTCTCCCTTTACAAGCACTGCCAGCTCCAAATTGCATCCACAGTGTGTTATCTGAATTCCAGCTGCATCCATGGATGTCACAACAGCTCTTTGTTACTCAGACATGGAATATGCAAAGCAGAGCAGCACAGGCAGAGTTTTATGTGCTGATACATTTGAGCTTGAGCAGAGAGTGGGTTTGAAAGGGGAAGAAATGAGCAATTGTAGAAGGGAAGGTTCACAGCAGGCTTGGGCAGGGATGCAAGGAGCTGCTGTTTTTTTCTGGGATGCTCAACTCCTACAAACTGAAATTTCGTGCCAATGGATTCATGCTAACCACCCCTACATCAACTGGAGCGTGAGATTTAATTATTAATGCTATCATTTATTAATAAATATACCTCAGCTTGTGAAAACAACTGCGCTTCGGGTCGCAGGAAAACGAGCTTTGTAATTGTGGGCTGTTAATATCCTTCCTCACGTTGCTTCAGGGAGGGCAAAGGAGTGGAAAAGCCTTTCCTCTGTGCCAGCAGTGTGTGCCAGGAGGATGGCAAAATGTGCCTGCAGACAGCCCTGCAGGGTAGAGTTTCCCTGTGACTCAGAGCTAAGGATGGAGCTTTGTTACTACGAGGAAAAGAGAATTACTACTGGAGGCATCCTGCTCCCAACCCTTGTATTTCCAGGGACAGGGCAGTGCTGACTGAATTCTGAATTCCCTTTGTCTCCATCTTGGTGCTTTTTGCCATAATGCAGAGGATAATGAAGCCCGTTGATATATTATTGGTAGAAAAATCAATGTATTAGTAGAGAGCAGAGGAATGGGATAAGGGCAGGGCTGGTTCCAAGTGGAATGAAGTGTTCTGTGCCCTTTTCACCTGCAGCAGTCCCTGGAGCTGAGCTGAGTTCCTCATTGTGCCCCTTTCCATCTGCTGGAGCTAAAGCTGCTCTTTGGCTGGTTCAGGGAGGCCTGAGTGTCACCCTTTCATCTTGAGGTCCGTGTTCACCCCTTGGAAACCTCCCCTGGCCTGGCTGACCCAAATAATGCAAATTATTCTGATGAATGAGACAGGAATAAAATGGCAACTGGGGCTGCCCCTGGATCCCTGAAAGTGTCCAAGGCCAGGTTGGAGCAACCTGGGCTGGTGGAAAGTGTCCCTGCCACTGGAATTAAATTAACTTTAAGGTCCCTTCCAACCCAAACCATTCCAGGAATGTAAATTCTCCTGCTGCCTAAGCAAAAGCAACGACTCCAGGACAAACCATCCCTGTCCACACCTTTTCCTCTGCTACATTGCACTGAAGTCTAGTGGGATTTGCCTTTTTTTTAATCAAAGAATTTCCCCAGCACAAAGTGTGAGAGGTGGAGGTGGGCAGGGAGGAGCCTGCTCTTATTTCAGAAGCAGAGAAAAAGCTGTGCCTGCACAGAAGTCGAGCAGTTCTAAGCAAAAAAAAAAGCAAAAGCATTGATTTTCCTTTATTTTTTCAGATTGTTACTACTCCATAAAGCTCTGAGGGAGTGGGTAATTAGGCAGTGCCTGCTTTAATTAATTTATAATTAATTTATTTATGTAATGATATAATTTAGATTTGATTTATTTGATGTTGAAAACATTCACTCAGTAGCTCTGATGTGTTGTACAACACAATATATAAAATGGGATATAAAAAAAGAGATCAGTGCATGGTACCCACACCCACAAAGAGTATCCACACAGAATAATCCTACTTTACACAGAGCAAAGGAGGATTAAACAGTTTCCTTTCCCAGTGCTCTGGAATTGTGAATAAATTGGAACCAATTCAAAAATCAACCTCCAGTGGCACTGTGTTATGGATAAAATTGATGGATTTTTATGGATCAGAGGAGTTCTGGAGGAGAAGGGGGGGAACTGGAATGGCTCCAACAGAGCAGTCACTGCTTTGTGCCACCTTTAGTGCCATGGGAATGCTGCAGCTTTAGGACCTGCAGGTCCTTGACCCCGTGCTGGACACACCTGAAAATTGCTGTTGTATTTTCCTGACACTTCACCACGTCAGGGAACCACCTCCCTCCCCTTGCCCTGAAGTCAGGAACGTGGATTTGTCTCAAATTACACCCAAATCTCTGCAGGAGCTGAACTGAAACGGGCAAATCAAAATGCTCTGTTGGGCTTTGATGAATTGGAACAAATCTTACATTTGAGGAATTCTTCTTCCTGGATTCCAAAGAGCCCTTTTTAATAGGAGACAACACCAACAACACTTTCAAAGCCCACACAGGATTTTGTCTGCAAGGACTGAAATCCAATATCTGGAAGACTCAGAAGAAATGGAAATAAGCATTTAATTTCTTTCTTTTGAACCCCTCTTTGCTTTGTTTGTGCCATTTATAGCAGGTGCCTGAGCAGCTTTCATTCTTTTATTATCACTTGCACCCATTTCTGAGCACAGCAACAGCAATTTGCTCACTTTGAGTTTGTTCTGCCTCTTGATTACAGGAGCTGGAGGAAACAGGCAGCCAATTCTTTCATCTGAGCCCTGTCAGGGAATGTTTAATTAGGAGATTCATTAGCTTTGTTTACTCCTTGGATCGGGACTCCAAACTGAGGCACAGGATGTGGTGGCAGATTCCTCCTCACACTTCCAAGGGTTGGTTCTTAACTCCCAGAATCAATTCAATGGATGTCCTGCTTTTGGTTCCAGTAATTAAATGTAAAATGAATAAAATGAAAGGGTTTGGGGTGAATCCCAGAATAGTTTGGGTTGGAGGGGACCTTAAAGATCATTTAATTCCACCTCTGCCATGGGCAGGGACACCTTCCACTAGCCCAGGTTGCTCCAACCTGGCTTTGGACTCTTGCAGGGATCCAGGGGCAGCCACAGCTTCTCTGGACAAATAAAACTCCCTCATTTTACCAGCTCAGAGCACTGAAAAAAAAACACCCTCTCAGCCCATTTTGAAGGAGATCATTTCCTAATTTTCAAAGTCCCATCGCTTCCATTGGGCCTCCTGCCAACGTGAGGAGAAAGGGGTTGGGCTCAGGACACCCTGGGCCACATCACGACCTTGTTTTAAGCTGCCACTGGCTTTAGGCTTTGCTCAAGTCCTGCCACCTAAAGCTGAGCTTAGTTAAGCCCCCCTGTGTCCCTGCAGCAAAGCCTGAAGTGCTCCCTGCCAGCAGCTCCGGGGGTTGTGCTGTAGGAACCTGGGCTTGGGCAGCTCTGGGTGGGGAGAACAGCAGGAATTTAGGAGCCCTCATGTTTTGGGGGTTGAACACTCGTATCAGCAGCAATATCCAGAGGCAGCAGGGTGGATATTTCCCAGTTTTCCCCTTTCTGCTGTGCCAGCTGCAGTCAGGGCTGTTGGGGATTGTTGCAAGAGAGGAAAGTGCCTTTACAGCACAGCTGAGAGCACATGGAGGCTCAGAATGCAGCCAGAGACTCCATTCCCTCCCTAAAACTTGCCAGTATGAGCAAAAATATCCAAATTATTTATCCAAAATAAAGATAAAATGTGGGTCAAAAGGACTTTTTATTCACGAGCTGCATGGACAATAAAAGGCAGAGAGATCTGGTTGCACCTGCAATTTTTTTTATTTCACTCGCATTAAAACTCCTGATGAGTTTTTTCCTTTTTTTTTTCCTTTAACTCCTCTAACTCTCGGCCTTTTCTATGATTGGTGGTGAAACCTTCAATGGTAAAAACTCAAGTGCTAAAAACTTCTATTTCACACATTTTATTTGTATCTTCCAAACATTTCCCAAATGTTCACGTGACTAAATCTTCACTGATTCTTTTCAGTTGCCTTAATCATCATAATCATCATTTTCTTGTTTGTTTAAATGTAGTTTCATTAACTGCAGGGAAATGAAGCACAGGCAGCTCCAGATTTCCAGGATCTGTCCTTCCTTGGATCACAATTCAGGAATATTTTCCCTGCCATTCAGTTGTTTAAATCCCTGGGATATTTTCCCACATGGGGTGGTCACAAAACCCCCCTTTGGGGTGTGGGTCTCACCTTTCCCCACGCACAGGGACGAGCATTTCTTAGGAGGACATAAATATCCCTTTATTTCCTGCTCTGGCACGTGCTGCTGCCCATAAAACATGGGAAAAAAAGGAGCAATAAAACTGTCTGAGGGCTGTGCTGCAGTGGAGGGGTTGGAATCAGCTGGACTGGCTCAGCTCTGCAGCACAGCAATAAAAATCCCTAAATTTCTGCAGCCTCTTGTTTCCCCCCATCAGACCTTCCTGCATCCCCCAGATTCCTGGGGCTGGATCTGCTTATTCAGGAGCAGAGTTTGTGCAATTGTGGGATGGAACAGGAGGTGCCTCCCCTGCTCTGCTTTGATTTAATATCATTTAATTGAAAGGTTTGCAGGGGGTTCATCTCTGGCACTTCCCCTCCTGGAGAGCAAAGGGCTTTACCCCACCCTAAAACATTCTTTAAATTATAAATTATAGAAGTCCCCATGGCAGAGCTTGGTTAGGAGGGTTTTTTTTGATACTACTATTAAAAAAAGATGAGGAGTTGCTGTTTTTTCTTTGCATTTGTGCAATTTTTTGAGGGGAAATAGAAATATTTCACTTGCATTAAAACTCCTGATGAGTTTTTTCCTTTTTTTTTTGCCTTTAACTCCTCTAACTCTCAGCCTTTTCTATGATTGGTGGTGAAACCTTAAATGGTAAAAACTCAAGTGCTAAAAACTTCTATTTCACACATTTTATTTGTATCTTTCCCAAGTGTTCACATGACTAAATCTTTACTGATTCTTTTCAGTTGCCTTAATCATCATTTTTTTTGTTTGTTAAATGTAGTTTCATTAACTCTTTCCACAGGTTCACTCCCTGCCTAATCCTATTCCCAGGATATGTTTTCCTCTATATTTAATTGTTTGCAAAAAGAGCTCAGAGACTGTTTCTCTGAAGATCTGGACTTTTAGTATTTTCAGTGACTAAAAGTCACTTTAAGAGCCCTCAGGTTAGAAACTTCCAACAAGAATTTGCTTTTATATAAATTTATATAAATAATATATAAATTTATATTAATAATATATAAATTGATATTAATATATATTAACTTATATAAATAATTTATAATAATTTGGCTTATCTATAAAAGAAATGCAATATTGAAACAACCCCTTCAGGAGCTCTTGGCCCCAGTAATTAACCCAGGGGGATGTGGGACATTAATTGCTTTATCTGGCTGGTCCATTGGCATTGGGATGAGATTCCCACAACAGTTTGTTGTGGAAAAAAATCAGGGATAAATCTTCAAGGCTCTGCTGATTCACAAACAGGACTGTCAGAACCGACCAGAAATTTGCTTTTCAAGGAGAATAACCTGGGTATTTATTGTGAAACAGGAGAAAGCACCTGAGCTGGGGCTGGAGACAATAAACAGGGGATTAGGAAAAATGAGGGAGCCACAAATATCCTTTTATCTCTCATTTTTCTGCTTTTCCTCATGGAATCCATCAGAGGATGTTTGTGCAGCTGCAATAATCTGAAATATTCAGTATTTCAAAGGCTGAAGCCAAGCAGGAAAGATCCTGTTTCACCTTTCAGGGCAGGATAACGGGACTGGGGGGTTGCAGGGAAGGGCTTTGGGGGTGGATTCTCCTGGTTTGTGGCTGGTCCAGCTGGGATGAACCTTTGGGAAAGCTCAGGGAGATCTCTGCCCCCTCCAGCACATCGTTGTGGTGGTTCCAGGAGCTGGAAAAACACCCTTTTCCTGGGATCAAGGTGATCAAATGGATGGGAGGAAGAAATAATCCAAAGATTGTGGCAAAGGGTCCTAAACCACCAGACCAGGGGGGGTTTGGGCCAGTTTGAGTTGCTACACTTGGATCACAAATCCAGCCAAGGTTATCCCTCCCAGCTCCGTGCTTTGAACTGGAATCCTTGGAAATTTTCAGTTGCTAAAGGCTAAAACCACAGGATAAACCACTTAATTAAGGATATTGCCTCTCTCAGTGACTCCTCAGGAGGGGTCAGGGGGGTTTCTGTGCTGTCACCGTGAGAGAGGAACAACCCTGGGAAACGTTTCCCTCAAGTTCCTGGGCTAAAAAGGCCTCTCCTGTCCTTGTTTCCCTGATTCCATGGCTCTCCCTGGATTTATGTACAAACAGCATCTCCTGGGCTGATGTGGCTCCACAAAGTTCTGCAACACCAACAAAGCCCTTTGGGGTCATTTAAGACAGAGGTTTGTCATCATGAGGGAAAATGTGCTTTAAGGGATTTTAGGGAAGATTTTGTGATGTGTCTTTGTGCTTTTGAAGTCGGGGAGAAAAGATTTCAAGAGGACTTTTTATGCTTCCAAGATTTTTTTGTTGATTTTATTCTGATTTAAGACAACTTTTTAGACTTCAAGAGAAGATAACCCAGCTTGGTTTTTATACCCCTTGCTCCTCATGGAAAGCAGATCCTTGAATACTTTTTGTACTTTTTGAGTCTGTTTCCCTTTTTTTTGTTTTTACTTTGGCTCCATTTAATCTTCCTTTTTCTTTTGAGCGTGGACATGAAGACAGCAAAGAGAGAATTCCCCAGGCACAGGCCAGGATGTTCCTGCTGTCGTATTTATTGCAGGGATTTGGGCTTGTTGCCACTCATTTGAGCTCAGAAGTGGCTGTTCCTGCCACTGATGTCACCTTTAAATCTGATTTTGGGGTTGAGAGCTGCTCAGAAAGGTGTTTGGAGCTGCTCAGAAAGGTGTTTGGAGCTGCCCAGAAAGGTGTTTGGATGCTCTGAGTCTGCAGATTTTGGAGAAGGAGGAGGTGTGGTTGCAGCTCCTGCACAGCCTGGAGGGAACAAAGGCCCAGGCAGGGAGGTGCAGGAGCCTTTTTGGGCTGTCTCCTGCAAGTGTGGGATGGTTGAGGGGGAGGAAAGGCAGAGGGAGGAGTTATTTCTCCCCGAAATGCAGCTGATGAGTAAGAGAGGAGGCAGCAAACTGAGCTCAGTGGCCCCCGAGGTGCTGCCGAGTTCAGAGGAGGGGAAAAAAAAACCAGATTAAAAACGCATTGCAGGCTTCGTTTGGGCTGGGCAGGAGTGTCCAACTGCACCTGGAGCTGCCATCCATGGGATCCCACCTCGGGCATTCCTTCAGGAGGCTTCCCAGCCCTCGGAGCAGCCTGCAGGGAACCGGGAATGGCAGAGTGGGAGAGGAAGGACAGGGATGCAGAAAGGGTTAACGCTGGGTTTGCAGTTCCCCGGGGAAAAAACCGCAGGAATTTGGGGCTCCCTGTGCTCCTCCAGCGCCTCCTGCTGGGAATTCACCCCATCCCCCCCAGGCAGCTGCGATTTTGGGGGCAGAAAGGGAGCAGAAAGTCCTTTCCTTGGACTTTTCAAGGAATGTGCCTTGGGCAGGAGTGTCAGGGAGGCACCAGAGGCAGGAAAACCTGGAGCAAAGTTTCTCTGGGAGGAATGGGACCCGGGGAAAGGGGATTTGACCTTCTGCAAAAGGAAAAGGAGGGAGCAAACCCTCTGGCATCTGCCCCTGGCAGTGCCCTCTGCTTTTTTCCAAACGTGGGGGTGAGGTCCCCATGCTGAATTCCCTGCAGGAATCGGGGATGGAGAGAGGATTGTTGGAGTGACCGCTGTCAGAGTTGCTCAGGGAAAGCGTTTTACTCCATCTGCCTCTTCCCTCCTCCCTCTGGAAAGCTGCTGCTCCTGCAGCAGGTCCAGCTCCTGGCAGAAGTTCAACACTGCACCAGCTTGGAAGGGAGAGGAGAAGGGAGGGAGGGAGGGAGGAGGAGAGTCCCGCAGAAAGGAGGAGCTACCACGGCTCCCTTTGGCCGGGAGCCGAACTGCTGCAAGCAGGGAAAGGCTTGGCAAGAGCCAGATTCCCCTTTTCCATGCAGCAATGCCTGCTGTGCCCCAGCTTCCAGAGGGTTAACAGGCTGCCAGGGGCCTCAGCACCTGCAGACCTCACCCCAAGAGCGGGTGTTTGAGCTTTAAACTCCACAAAACTCCTCCCCAGAGCTGGTGTTTGTGCTTTAAACCCCACAAAACTCCCTTCCAGAGCTGGTGTTTGAGCTTTAAACCCCACAAAACTCCTCCCAAGAGCTGGTGTTTGAGCTTTAAACTCCACAAAACTCCCCCCAGAGCTGGTGTTTGAGCTTTAAACCCCACAAAACTCCCCCCCACTGATGGTGTTTGAGCTTTAAACCCCACAAAACTCCCCCTCAGTGCTGGTGTTTGAGCTTCAAACTCCACAAAACTCCCCCCAGAAACTGGTGTTTGTGCTTTAAACCCCACAAAACTCTCCCCAGATCTCCCAAAATGATGCAACAAGGATTGGGATATCCGTGGGAGCCCCAAAATGATGCAGCAAGGATTGGGAGATCTGTGGGAGCCCCAAAATGATGCAGCAAGGATTGGGATACCCGTGGGAGCAGAACAATTTTGTCCCAGGGAAGGTGGTGGGTTTTTTTCCCCCCAAGTTTTCTGAGAGGAGGGACCAAGTAAAATTTGGTGGGGGGAGGGAGGAGAAAAAAAAAGCCCATTTACTTCCCAAATCAGCAAAATTCGAGAGGAAGGTGTTCAATAAGGAATAGAGGAAGGAGTTAAATAAGGAATGGATGGAAAGGTGGGATGGGAACAGGTGGAAAACCAAGGCAAGAGTGAGCTTGGGCCCAGCCCCGGGTCTCTTCCCCCTGGTTCCTCACGGCCTTTACCAAGTTCTGACACACAGGGCAGAGGTTGTGGACACCAAAGTGCTTCACCCCAGCACATCCAGCTCATAGGAACTGGTCCCAGTTCTGCAGTGGGAGCAGGAAGAGCCCAAATTCCCACTCTGCTGGGCAGGAAGGGGTCAGGTCCTGCCCTGCCCTCCCACCCCGAGCAGCTCTGGTGGGACAGACCCAACACACCCAGCTGCTGGTCCCCTCCGTGTGTCCCTGCTGGAGCAGAGCAGCCTCGGGGGTGTGGGGCTGGAAAATTGTCCCATTTTCCCCCTTTTTTATCGTTTATAAATCAGGGATGTGGGAATCAGGGGTGGGCTGTGCAGGAGAGGAGGGATCAGCTGCTCCCAGTGAGTGGGAGGTGAACCGGGCAGGGTGGGAGTTCAGAGCATCCCTGCGAGTTCAGAGCATCCCTGGAAGTTCAGAGCATCCCTGGGAGTTCAGAGCATCCCTGCGGCTCCCAGGGAGTGCAGGGGGGAACTGGGAATGTCTCAGCTCGGCTCCTGCTCCCCCTGGAGCCAGGGGCTTCCCAGGAAAGGCTCCGGGAAAGTTGTGGAGGAATTCGCAGCTCTTTGCCGGGAGATTTTGGGGCGGAGGGAGAGCGGCTCTCCGCGGGACGGGGGCTGAGGGTCTCTCCTGCGGGAATCGCTTATTTCCACAGGGAAAAGGAGGGGGAAAAAAGGGCGGTGGCTGCTGCCGTGCCCCCTCTTTGCCGCAGGATGATGCTGAGTCACTCCTGCAGCGCCTGTGAACTCCTCCCTGTGAACTTCCCAGGCTCTCCCGCAGTGCAACTCCCGGAGACAGCTCATTCTTCTGCTTCTCTTTTCCCTCTGCCTCTCTCATCTTTTTTTCCCCTTTTCTGGCTCCCAATCAAAAGGAAAAGCGTGGCTTTTAAAATAAAAATGTATCTCTGCAGCTGCCATGGGGTGATGCTGAATCTATTCCTCCTTTGGTAATGGATCTTCTCGTTCCTCCAGAGAGCAGCAATAATGTTTGATGAATCCAGAGGATGCTGCAGCAATTTTGCTCTTTAAAAGAGCCCTCCAGGGCCCTGAATCAGCAGTGATTATCCATCGGGCTGACATTTCTTGGAAGAAGGGCTGGGCCAGGGGAAACCTGGGGGGTTTTTTTTGGTGTGTGTTGCTGGAATAGGCAGCAATAAAACCCCTCTGTGCTGCTGCTTTTCACTGCCTGCTGTTCAAGCCATTCCTTTAACCTCTTTTTCCCTCTGGGATTGCTGCAGGAGAGCTCAGGAAAACTCTCCAAAATGTGAAGATTTGGGGGGAATGCTCAGCAGGAAAATGGGAAGGTGAAAGAGGCACCAAGGCATCTTTTAATCTACAGATTAAAAGATCTAATCTACAGATCTTGAGGTGCAACACAAATACCACTCAGCTTCAAAGGAAATTTGGATTGTCCTGGCTAAATATTTAATGTCTAATGTAATGTCTAATAATAGATAATAATAATAATAATAAATAATGATGTCTAATATATAGACATCATTTAAGTGGTCCTGACAATGGTTTCTAAAGATGTTCCTCTTGCTTTTTTGCCCATTGTAAAGACCATGGTGACCTAAGGCCTTCTCAGGAGCTGCCCCAAAATTAGGCCACTGCAAAGTGAGACCAAACTGAGGGTGTTTTTGTCAGTGGTTTGTGTTGATACATTTGATTATTGATCAGAATCTGAGCAGTGTCTTCCCAAATGGAAAACACAAACTGTGTCTTCCCTGGAATCTGTCAATGTTTGGAAAGATTATGTGCAGAATGAAAACTCTTTATGGCACCAGATATGCAAGCCCAGCCTATTAGGGGAGGAATTCACACCACAAGGCACAAAATTGGCTTGGATAATTGGAATTCAGCTCTGCCATCTGAGCCCTGGCTGCAGCCACGGACACAGACCGAGATCTGGGCTGGGGGTTGGAATTCTCTGCCCTGTTCAGACTAAACTGGGCTGGGGAACTGCAGGTGGGTCCCACCCAAATCCCTGAACGTGCCCAGGGCACTTGTGTGGTGAGCAGGAGGTGGAGCAGGCCCTGTTCATTCCAGCCTCTCTCAGTCCAGCCTTAAAAAAAGCTTTATACTCCATTTTTACCCCAAAAATACCCCGTTCTTGTGGTACAGGACTAATGACTCCAGTCAAAAACTAGAGAGGACTCATGAGTGCACAGCTACATCCTCACAGAGACAAGGGAACTTCACTTTAGTGCTTTTTATACATGGCTTTGCATTTCAATGGCTTTTTATACTGTTTTACATTTCAATGTTTTTATATATCATTTTACATTTCAATGTTTTATATACTGTCTTACATTTCAATGTTTAATATATTGTTTTGCATTTCAATGTTTCTATGTTTTGTTTTACATTTCCAAGTGTTTAGATACGGCTTTGCATTTCAATCTTTTTAAATATGGTTTTAAATGTCAATGCTTTTAGATATGGTTTTGCATTTCAATGTTTTTAGATCTGCTTTTACACCTCAGTGTTTTCAGATGTGGTTTTCTACTGAAAGGCAGGTGTTGTTTTGCCCCTTGCCCCAAATTCTGCACATCTTTCCTGAACCAACCCCCATCATTAAATAGGTTGCTGAAGAGCCTGTGGGTTCTATTCCTTGTGCAGCTGCTGCAGTATTTTTAATTCAATTTATTAAAGGATATAGAGCTCGGCCCTATTAAATTATCTGCCCATGAGGAATGGGGGGCAGGAGGGACCATCAGCAAATGCCACGTGCTGAGCTCAGCCCTGTCCATGAGATGAGTGATGAACACTCACATATTCCCATTTGTGGTGACCTCAGATGGAGGAGAATGAAGGGGTCACCTCATCCATTGCTGGTGGAGACCCAGGGATGGGGTTTGGGAGATGCAGAGCTGTGTGATGGATGGGCCTGATTCCAGCAGGAACAATGGCTGAGCAGAAGAATCCTGCTGGGAATTTACCCCAAATTTAATGAGCCTCTGCATCCAGCAGGAATTCTGCCATCGACTGGGAAGAGCAGGATGAGGCCCAATATCAGGGAATGTCGCTGGTGACCAGTTTTCCTGCTGCTCCTCAGAGGTGCAAAGGCACAGGAACAGAACCTGCACAGGCTCCTGGCACTCAGAGAGCAAAACACAACCTGAGGCTCCTCTAATTCCCAGAATCCCGGGATATTCTGAGTTGGAAGGGACCCACAAGGATCACCAGGTACCTGGATGGCTCATGGAGGGGCTGAACCCACACCCTGGGTGTTGTCAGCACCAACTGAGCTCCTCTAAGTAATCCTTACCTTCCAAAAGCTGGGAAGAAAATCCACATTTGATGTAGATTTTTTTAGATAATTCAGATTTTTTTTAGATAATTCAGATTTTTTTACCAGCAGAGCCACATTTGATGAGACTCTTTCCTTCAAGAGCTTTTCCCTGGAGTGGTTCAGTCCTATCCAGGCTACTTTTGTCCCGACCACCTGATCCTGCTTGGCTTTCCAGGGCTATTCAGTGCCTCCCATTACAATTTCCTGGCTTAGGACTAGACTCTGGTGTTCCTCCATGGGAGAAAAAATATATAAATAAATAATATATAAATACATAAATAAATAATATATAAAATAAAGAAGATATAATTGCTCACAGGCAGTAATTTGGATCATATTTCAGGTTCCATTTCACTCTAACCAGTCACCAAGGCAAATCAGCTCAGCACAGAAGTTGTCTTGGCTATTGGATTATTGCTGCTCTTTCCCCTATCGATGTTTTTGCCCCTGTCCATTGATTAAATGTGCTGCTCCAGGCACAAATAAATCCATGGAATCAGCTGATCAATGAGCTGCAGATCACATTACAAGGGCAGCTGCTCCTGGGGGCTCAGCAGATGTGGCTGCAAGCTGGGCTTTGGGCATGAAAATGGGATTTAAAAATACCCCCTCCAGCCCACCACTTGTTCTGCTCACTCAATCCTTTGCCAGAAGGTGTTTTTTCAAACCTCTTTTTAGGTGAGACCAGAAATTTGTTTGAGCTTTTCTGACTATTCTGGTTTTTTTCTGCACAAGGCAAGAGTTTCCCATCAGCCAAGCTGCTCCACTGCTCGATGCCAGTGGACACAGGGACTAAATATCCACTGGGAAAGCAATTTTAACTCCCATTATTTGGCCTGATTCCCATCCTGCAGGAAGCAGGTGAAAGCAGAGCAGTTGTGATGGAGATGAGCAATTCAGTGCATTTTTTACAACATCACAACCATGATTTATTCCCTTTCCCTTGCTGGGCAAAAATGTACATTTTGTTTTTGTCAATAAACCTCCCTTTTTGTCACTTCTTGACATTCTCACAGAGGCCATTTTGACATCCTAATAACGCTCCCGAGGCTCCTTCCACTGTAAAGATGAGATCAAAAAGCTGGGAAGGAAATAAATGGATTTGTCAAAGTTTTGTAGGAGAAGCACAAGCCCAGATTCCCCCAGAAAAATTGTACATTTATAACACAAGTAAATAGTGGAAGAAGTTTTGCCCAAAATGACACAAGGCAGGAAGGAAAAGTAATCAGAATATGAGTGTTATTCCCAGTTATCCCTTAAATGATGCTGCTTTCCCTCCTTAAATCCCATAAAATAGTGTAGGAAAACAACTCCAGTGCTGTGATCTCACCCATCAAGTGTTTAATTCCATCTTTATCAACAGCATGCCCTAATATATTGTTATATCCTAAAGCAACTAAAAAAATTGGGAATCTTTCCTTGATTCCTCGGGACTTTTAATCAAGGACCTGCCTTTAATTAGGGACACAAACCTGCCTGAATCTGGTACTGGGAGCATTTCCAACCATTCCCCCCTAGTTCAGGAGAATATTTATGCTCCCAGTTTCTCAGGGGGACATCTCTGTGCACCCCCATCCTCCCGTGGAAGGGTCAGAAATGCTCAGAGACCTCGGAGCTTTCATGTTTAATTCAACCCCACCAGCCCACAGCCACTGAATTAATCTTTATTATCTCTTTATATAGATATTTATATTTATATTTATATTTATATTTATATTTATATTTATATTTATATTTATATTTAT
>NW_020897837.1:538031-548620 GCF_003984885.1 Neopelma chrysocephalum | reverse complement strand
TTTATATTTATATTTATATTTATATTTATATTTATATTTATATTTATGTTTACATTTACATTTACATTTATATTTATATTTATATTTATATTTATATTTATATTATTTATATTTATATGTATATGTATATTTATATGTATATTTATATGTATATTTATATGTATATATGTATATTTATTTTTGTATTTATATTTGTATTTATATTTATATTAAATTTATATATAATATTTCTGTATTTTATATATACATATATATATAATATCTCTTTATTAACCTCCCTGTTTCAGCTCAGTGGTGCTTATTTCTGCCACCCTGAGTGTCCTCACCCTGTTCCCACAGCTGATGCTTCCTCCAGTTCCCTCTTTCCCCTTTATAACAAATTAATTCCTTTGAAATGCAAAACACAAACCGTTGTGGGGAGAGAATTCCGAGTCTGGAGCTGTGATGAATCTTAATTTTTAATAACAGGTGGGTTCACAGCCATGAAAGGAGGAGCTTTTCAGGAGGAGATGGTTTGTCTCTTCCTCACCAGTTGATGATGTTCTTGTTCTCAGTCTCAGTGGCTTTGAACCATCACGTTCCATATAAATCACATTTCAGCCCAAATTGCTCAGAGATCCCGGGTTTTAAAGGATGGGGAGAACACAAGAATCATCCTGGAGGGTTTCAATTTTTGCTTCCAAGTCACCCAGGGCCAAATGCTGCTTATTTGATTTCTATTTTAGCCTCAGGACGTCATGTAAGGGTCGAGTCAGGGCAGATCTTGCCTTTTATCTTCCCCAAGATGATTTTTTTCATCTGCAGTGTCTGAGCTGTCCAGAGACCTCCAGTGACAGCAGAACATGACACAGATAACAGCAAACAAACTGACCTTCTGTCTCCTGTGTCAATGCACCAAACAGCTCTGTTCTTTTGGAATTAATGTTCCCTTGCCCTTTCCTGCTTGCTTTCCTCTCCCTGCCCCTTCCCTGCTTTTTTGGGGGGTTTTCTTGTTGTTTTTTTTTTTGTGTGTGTAGTTTTTTTGGTGTTTGGTTTTTTTTTTTTATGTTTTTTTTTTCACTAGTGGATTTTAACATAGATATTTCAGGTTTTTTTTATTTTGACATCTTTCTGTCCCGAGCTACAGATTTTCCAGCTCTGAGTGGTCACTCCAAGGACAAAAACCCAAGGGCTGCTGCATGGAATTCCACATCCTGAGACCAGTGGTGGTTTAATTAATCCCCTAACCTTGTGATATCTCAGAGCAGAATTCTTTAAATGTCCTTTATTCCTTCCAGGAAAGATTCTTTATTTTGTGCAGCTTATTTATGAAAAGATTATTTATTTATATGTTAATTTGCAATGCCAGCTCGCCCTTTCTCCACCAAATTCTCTGTTCCACCCTCATCCCATGTGCTCCATCCTTTCTGTACCAGTCACCTCAGGACACTGACCTCATCCTCAACAGCTCCCATTTTAAATTGAATTGTGTAATGCCAGGCAGGGTTTTTTTTAGGAGTATTTTGTCTTCTTTTTAGAGCAAGGAAAAGGCTACAAAATGCCTGAGGGCCTGCAAATCTGAGCCTTCAGGAGCTGAGCTTTGCAATGCTCTTACAACACATTGCTCAGGAAAATCCCAGGCAGGCACCAAAGGGAGCAGGATGAGGGATCTGGGCTCTTCCTTTTACCTCCAGAGAAGGCTTGGAGGTGAAAAATTGGGTTGGGAGCCAAGTGGATGGTGCAGCTCACAAAAAACATCCTGGGCAGTTGGGCAGAGATCTGGAAATCACAAGGGCAAAGTGTGCAGAACGTGCTTTTAACTTGAATCATCCCAATTCCTGCCCCAATCACTTGGTTTTGCTTCCAAAGCTTATTAAAGAAAACAGGAATATTGATCTCTTGGGTTCTTTCCTCCCAAACATCAGGGCTGGGATCAGACAGACCCATCTCTGAGCTGCCTGTTTGTGAAGTGACCAGAATTCCCAGGGGTCAAATCTACTGGAAAGTCTCATCCTGGAAACCCAGAGGGGAATTTAACTTTGTCCAGGCTGATCTCGAGGGGAAGCACCAGGATCTGAGAACCTTTGAGGGAGGAATGAAACCAGGTGAAAAAAACAAAACTTCACCTTTTCCCATGGAATGGTTTGGGTGGGAAGGGACCTTAAAGATCCCTAAAACCCCTGCCATGGGCAGGGACACCTTCCACTAGCCCAGGGTGCTCCAACCTGGCCTTGGACACTTCCAGGGATGGGGCAGCCACAGCTTCTCTGGGAATTCCAGCCCAGCCCCTCCCCACCCTCACAGGGAGGAATTCCTTCCAACATCCCATCTATCCCTGCCCTCTGGCAGTTTGAAGCCATTCCCTGTGTCCTGAAGCTCCATCCCTTGTCCCAGGTCCCTCTCCAGCTCTCTTGGAGCTCCTTTAGGCACTGGAAGGGGCTCTGAGGTCTCCCTGAAGCCTTCTCTTCTCCAGGCTGAGCAATCCCAGTTCTTGGGACTGTTCCAAATTCTGGGAATCATGGAAGCCAAGAATTCTTGGTTTCCATGATTCCAGTGGCTTGACTGAATGTGAGAGGAGAAGCAGCCCCACCCTCTGCCAGCTCCCCCCGTGCCGTGCTGCCATCCCGGGTGCAGCCAGAGGGACTCTGCCTCAGCCCTGGAGCTGCTGCAGGTGAGCAACAGCCCCAAAACACCACAGCCAGGTTTTCATTTCTTCTAGTGGAGCCCCGGGCATTGATGTGAACACAAAAAAGCCCAGTTTGCCCCATGAGGCTCTTGTGCCTTGCTCATGGGTGAGGGCTTGGTGTTGCTCCTCTTTGAGCTTTCCCAGGGCCCTTCATAGAATCATAGAATCATAGAGTCATAGAATCATAGAATCAGAGAATCAGCTGGGTTGGAAGGGACCTCCAAGATCATCAAGTCCAACCCTTGATCCAACCCCGCCGTGGTTCCCAGCCCATGGCACTGATGCCACATCCAGGCTCTGCTTAAAAACCTCCAGGAATGGAGAATCCACCACTTCCCTGGGCAGCCCATTCCAATGGCTGATTTCCCTCTCTAGAAAGAAATTCTTTCTGATATCCAACCTAAACCTCCCCTGGCACAGCTGAAGACCCTGAGCCCTCTTGTCTTGCTGATGGTTGCCTGGGAAAAGAGACCAACCCCCCCCTGGCTCCCCCCTCCTGTCAGGGAGTTGCAGAGAGTGAGGAGGTCTCCCCTGAGCCTCCTCTTCTCCAGGCTGAACAGCCCCAGCTCCCTCAGCCTCTCCTCACAGCACTTGTGCTCCAGTCCCTTCCCCAGCCTTGTTGCTCTTCTCTGGACCTGCTCCAGCCCCTCAATGTCCTTCCTGAGCTGAGGGGCCCAGAACTGGACACAGCACTCCAAGTGTGTCCTTGTTTTGCTGCTTCCCTCTGGAAGCACACATTCCCTTTGTGAGAGGAATGTTTCATTGTGCTGCATTGGTCTGGCCTCTCTCTCCTTCCTTGCAGCCTCAGGCAGTCGGGCTGTGAACAGGAGGGAGGGCAGGAGTGTGGGCTGGGAGAGTTCTGCAGTGCCTCCCTCCCTCCTGTCCGTGCTGCAGAGTCATTAATAAAGTCCCAGAGGTTCCTCAGCAGGCTCAGAATCTGGGCTGCCCTTCACAGGGGAGTGAGGATAATGCTGGTTTGGCTCTTCCCAAATTCAAATCGGTCTGACCTCTGGGACTGCTCTAATTTAGTGTCTCAGCTCTGGCACAGCAGTGACAGCCAGCCCAGAATAGGTGAACTACAAACCAGCCTGGCCAGCTTTCCTCAGCTCCCTGCACTGGGCTTTGCTCAGTGGGAAGGAAGAACAGCAATCCAAGGGAAAGATCTGTGTGGGATACATGGATTTGTTAATAATCTAGACACAGATTTTGGTCTTGGAAAGAAATTCAGGTCAGCTGCAGAATTAAAAGTCCAATGTAGGAAATGTTTCTCTGCTTGAGTTCAGCAAAGGTCCACTTTCCCTACATCCTTCTGAGCTTTACTGAAGTGGAGCTGGATTTACAAATAGCTGACTTTTTTCAGCAAAAGTTTAACCAAAACCCACAAGAGAATTTGTGCCTCAGTTTACCAGACAACCCAGGTGGGCTTGGGAAAATTGCAGTGTCATCCTTGCCTTGGAAGTGGAGGTTTGCAGGGAGGATCCAGGAACTGAGGCTCTTCCAACCCCGTTCCCTGCAGCAAACAGAGCAAAGCAACAAACCAAAATATCCCTCAATATGTATGTGCATGTTTAAATATCCCTCAATATGTATGTGCATGGTTAAATGTCAAACTTTGTTTTCACCTATAGTGAATACAGATGACTTCCAGCTGAAGTTTCTTGCCTTAAAAGTGAATTTTGCCTGCATTTTGGAGGCAGTTTGCCCTGAAAAGAGTTAAAGCTCTGGGTCTGACGCCAGCATTGCAGCAAGGGGATGGAATGAGCCTGAAGGGCAGCACGATGGATGTGCTGCATCTTTAACAGGGTGTGCCCAGCCACTTGCTGCAGTCTCTGCTGCAGTGAGGCTGAAACGGGCTCTGGCTGCCTTGTTAACCCCTTTATTTAAGGATAATGGGGCTGGGATCATCATCAGACAGGGATGGTTGATCTGAAGGAGGAGAAGGTTCACCCAGCACATCCCCCAGCTCTGTCACCCACTGCTGCACTCAGGGAGAGGCAACTTTCCCCTGACTGTGCTTTGGGGAGTTAAAAGGTTCTGCTGGGTATGGAAAGGAGGCAGCCAGAGAGCTCAGAATTACCCTGTGAGGAACTTCACACGCTCCTCAAACACCCTCTGCAGCACTTGCTGAGCTGGGCACTTCCAAGGAGGAGAGAATTGGGGCTGCTGGGTTTCCTTGAGGTTTTGAACAGTCCCTTAAACTCATTTTGACACGTGGGCATAAAAGGTGCTGCTTCCAAAAGTACTGACAAGGAGGTTTTAGAGGATTAAAAGACAAATTATCTTGGAATTGTACAGCCTTGCCTTCACCCCTGCAGCGTGGGCTGGGCAGTCACTGGGGGTGTGAGGGTTTAGGGACACAAAGGTTTCTCCAGTCCCTAGAGAACACAGAAAACCAACCACCCTTAACAGAAAAAACCTTGGGAATTTGTGTCTTATGAACTTGGTAGACAGTGTTTGCAGTTATTTTTACACCAAAAGGAGACATTTGCTCAGCCCAACTTGTAATTTATTACAGCTCAGACACCAAGTGCTGCTCTCAGAAGAATTCCAGTGTCACCAGATGTATTTGCTGCTTCAAATCTCAGCCTTTTTAAATTGAGGTTTTGATCACTATTTGCACCCAAGATTTGATCTTTCTTCTAAGAAACCAAAGATGGTTTTTAACCTAAATCCAAAAATAATATTTAACCATAATGTATATAATTTAGGTTACTGGTTTAATAGCAAGTTGTACTTTATCACACATTCATATTTCCAGCTCGTGCCTACGCATTCCTGCAAATAAATTCAGATAAAACCCTCCTGCTCCTGTGAAGGACTGGTTGCAAGAGCAAAGCCCTGCAATTAGAACAGGGCAGATGGAATTTCTGCCTGTCTGGGAAGTTTGAACCCTGGAAAATTCAGAATTCCCAGTCCTGTGGAGCCTCCAGAGGAGGCTGCAGGGAGCAGAGCCAGCACATTTATTCCCAGAGGAAATGCAGAGCCAGATCCCAGGGCTCTGATGGGACAGAACAAACAGTTCTGGACCCCACTGAGCATCACCTGCCTGAGCAGCGAAATGCTGCTGATTCACCCGTGCCTTCCCTTCCCTTCCCTCGGTGAGCTCTGGTGCCACCAAGTGCCAGTTCCCAGCCAGGAATCAGCCCTGCCACACGCTTCCAACGGGTCTTTTCCAGGGAATGCAGCGATCTGCACGTGGCAGGTGGGATCAGAGCTCCAATAATCTCTAAAACAGAGAAACACAAAGGCTCCAAGTCGGGATTTACAGCGTGGGCTCTTGCAAAGCCTTAAACCTCATTGCAGCCATTATTAACTCATTTAGCCACGTTCTCAGCTGAAATTTATTGCCTGAAGTGGTAGAAACACTGATTGATACAGCAGATACGGATCCTACAGCACAGTTTAGACCCCAAAAGTACCAGATGCTTCATTCCTGCTCGTGTCTTTTCCCTCACCAGGCAGAGATTTGCCAGATGACTCAGCAGAAACGTGGAGGGGTGGCCTGGAAGCCAAGGGCTGGATTTTTGCATCCAGGGGAAAGAGCTGGAAAAAAAATTTCTTCTGTTTGCAACCCCCCAAAAAAATAAAAATAAAAATAAAATAAAAATTAAAAAAATAAAAATAAAAATTAAAAAAAAAAAAAAAAAAAAAAAAAAAAGAGAGAAAAAGGGAGGAGGAAAGGTCCCAGTGTGGAATTGTGGCAGCTTTAAAGCAGTGCTGGTGAGACAATTCATCCCAGGAAATGCATTAATCTTATGTAATGGCAGAGCAGCAAAGAGCCAGGGCTGACGTAAATGGGGAGCTGGAACATTTTTAGGTTTCACTCTTGATTCTCAAGTGGATCTTTCTGCCAGGACTCGCTGTGCTGGGAGGTTTTTTTTGTTTTTTTTTGCTCTCCCACTCAAGGTGATTCAGGTTTGTCCTGCATTCCTTCTGTGTTGTGGGAAGGGAATAATGCCTGGGGTTTAGAGCTCAGGGAACAGATAGAAACTCTTGCTGTTCTCTTCCATCAGTAGAGTTTCTCTGAGTTGCAGCATCTCCAGCAGTGTGTTCTCAAGAGCTGGGTGTTTTTTAGCTCTTTTGAACAACATTTGGGATGTTTTCTCCTGGCTATTTATGGTGTACTACTCCAGCAGTGCTGCTAATAAGACTGGAATGGTTATATATGGAATTAAACCTGGATTAGTGGCTATCCCTGAGTATTTTCAGGGTATCCTTCTCAGAGTGGGGACTTCAGCCCAGTGGAGAATTGTTCCCCACAGTGGATTTTCTAATCCCTGTTTGCACATTTCCCAAGCTGGTGAAGACTGGGAGCAGCCAAGGCATAGATGAGGCTCCAGGAATTTTCCTTTTTCTCTCTTTGAAGGAAGGATGGGAAGTCCCTCAGCCTTGGCAAGTTGGCCATGACCCTCCCCACCAGCCTGCTCCTTGTAGTGCTGAACCAAACCTTTCCATGTCCAGAGGGCTGGGGCTCATCAAATTCCAGCCCCAGGCACCCTCTGCCTCCCCTAAAACAACCCATGGAAGTGGCTGTGGATCAGTCCCCCCCCAGTGGGAGCAGGGAGAGCTGAATAACCACATTGAGCATCCAGAGCTGGGGCTGAAATCCATGGATTTATACCTTGGGATGTGAGAAACCTCCAGAGGCTTCAGTGGTGGCACTGAAGGCACCAGTGGGGCTGATTTACAGCTCGTTTGCTTTCCAGTGCAGACTTTGGGCTGGTAATTACAGATATAAGACAGGCACATATTTTCTCTCAGCACAAAAGGCTCCATCCTTTTTGTGCAGTTTTGTGGTGGTTTGTTTTATTTTTTTTTAATTTCTTAAGTAGTCTGTGCCTCTGATTCACATCTAAAGGCTGAATTGATATTCATCTCTCCATTTCTCTTCCCTCACAGGCCTAGAAAGAATGTGCCCGATTCTGGAATCCCACAGAGCTTATCCCTCCACCCTGTTGGGTCAAGCACTTTGTCTTACTCTGATTAGCCTTTGATTAGTGAAGCAATAATCTAATCAAGTCCTCCTGCCTTTCTCTGTGCAGTTTTGATGAACAGATTAATGCCTTTACACTGCTGTGTTAGAGATAAGTATTATTTGGGCTGAATTACTTGGGCAGGGTATTGACAGGCTGTTCCTCTTCCATATCTATCCTCAACTCCCTAATTAAAACCCAGACAAATAGGAAGGCAGAGAGGAGCTTTTCCTTAGCCACTCCAGCGAGTTACAAGTTGCCAGCAAGTAATTTGATTTTCTTTTGCTGGCTGGGTTGGTTCCTCGCTCCAGGCAGCTCATGGAGCTCTAAATGCCTGGCAACAGTGAGCTGACGTCAGCCCAGCTCTTCTGAGCCCCAGAAATCCAGTGCCTGGCCAGGGAGCTCTCCTTGGAGGGAGCCCCAGGGTCCTCTTGCAGGGCCAGGCTGGGTCTGACATTTCCTGGGAGCAGAGAAGTGAAAATCCGAAGCTCGGTGTGGGTGGAGAGGGGGGTGTAACCAGGGCTGCTGTGGGTGCTGAGGGCATGGAGCTGGGCACAGCTCTTCCCATAGGAATAAGTGATTCCTTCTCACCTTCTGTGCCCACCAAAGTGGCAGAACCAGTGTCTTGCACAGAGCAAAACAGTTCCCTGCAAGGCAGTGCTTCCCAGTGCTTCCCAGTGCTTCCCAGTGCTTCCCAGGAGCTGTGGAGTGAGCTGCCCCTCAGCCAGCTGGCAGCACCTCACCCCAGTGCCTCCCATCCTCCTGGGCTCCAAAAGGGACTCAAAACATGGAATTTTATCCTAGATAAATGAATATCTGTGTGTGGCACCTTGGAGGCTGGCAGAGCATCCCGAGGGGACCCCGCACAGGGGGTTTGTTAAAGGGCTGGGAAGTTTATCAGCAGGGTGGAGGGTTTCAAAACCCAAAGCTTAAATGACTTTTCAAATTTCAGGCTGCCACTGACAGCTTTGGAAAGTGAAGATCTGGGTGTAGGTGGTGTGCAGAGTGTCCTGACAGAGAATCCTGACAGAAAATCCTGACAGAGAGTCCTGACAGAGGATCCTGACAGAGCATCCTGACAGAGAATCCTGACAGAGAATCCTAACAGAAAATCCTGACAGAGAATCCTGACAGAGAATCCTAACAGAAAATCCTGACAGAGGATCCTGACAGAGAATCCTGACAGAGCATCCTGACAGAGGATCCTGCCAGAGCATGACTCTGCAAACGCCCTTTCTGTCGCTGCTCAGCAAATGCTGAGAGAACTCGGGGCCGGTTTTCTCTCCCCTTCTGCCTCTGTGCTGCAGGAGGGAGGTTTTCATGCAGGGGAACATCACTGTAGCATTTTAACCCCACACATCACACCTCTTCTTGCTGCTGCTCTTGGCAGAAATACTCGAGGCCAGAGAGGAGAGAACCCCAGGACCTGGAGCCCCGCAGGACCCGAAGCCCCGCACGCTCCGCAGCGCAAACCGCTGCTTCTCCCCGGATTTACGCGGAGCTCTTCCCATCCCTCCCCTTTGGCTGCTGCCAGGGAGCCGGCCCGCGGTTCCCAAATATCTCAGGCTGTGCCGAAGCCTCTCCAGAAGCCGTGCAGGGCTGTTCCCCCCCGTTCTGCAGTGCAGAGCATCCCCTCCCGCAGCGCTCGGGTTGCTCAGGGCTGGGGCTGCGGCTGCTCCGCGCCGGTGTCTGGGTGGCATCTAGTGTTGAACTCCTGCAACAGCGGCTTTGGGACCGCAGGAACCGCCTGGAATTCGGAGATGAAGCGTTTTAAGTCTCTTTTTATGGAGAATACCAGCTCCCAGCCGAGGCTTGGAGGCTCAGACCTCTTAAAAGCACCCACGGGACAAGGGGGATGGGCCTGAGATGAAGGATGGGAGGTTTCGGGATATTGGGGAGAAATTCTTCCCTGGGAGGGTGGGGAAGGGCTGGGATGGAATTGCCATCCCTGGAAGTGTCCAAGGCCAGGCTGGAGCAACCTGGGCTAGTGGAAGGTGTCCCTGCCCATGGCAGGGGGTGGCACTGGGTGATCTTTAAATTCCCTTCCAACCCACATCATCCCATGACTCGATGATTTCCAACATCCTCCTCCTCCCTACCTTGATTTTGCCTTTAATGGGGATATTAATGAGTCCTTTCTCAAACTCTGATCATTAATTCTCACTCTTTGTGAGCACTAATCTCCACTTCTCCACAGCAGAGATTTTCCCCTCCTAGGACAGTAATAAAAGTTTTGCAAGCAGGGAGCACCAAGCTCTGCTCCCTTTTTCCTGTTTTTTTGGTCCCCTTTCCAACAGAAAAAAGCTCTACATCCAGCATATTGTGTCCTGTGGCTGATTTACTGCCCAGAGCCAGCACAGAACCTTCTCTGGAAGCTACAAAACCTTGAATATCATCTAAACTTGAATTTCTAGAATGGAAACATTCCCAGGAAAATCAAACCTCTGGAGAATCACAACTGAACCTGCCACTACAATGAATTTCCTTTAAAAATTAAAGCCAATTTCAAGCCAGAGAGAACTGATTTGCAGAGGACATTTGGAGCTCTCCAGTCCCTTATCAGCAGCACTGCAAGCAGCAGGCAGTACCCAGGGAAAAGGGATTATTGTGTTGCTATTGTCTCTCAATTTTGGTTCCCTGTGTTGGGAATAGGTCTCTTTCCCCTTTTTCAATGGGACAAAAGGGAAATAAAGTCGAATTAAAAAAAATCCAGAAAGATAAAACTCATAACAAGAGTCAGTATTGGATGAATGGAGACATTTTTAGGGCTCTGGATGTATCAATTCTGTGCTGTTTTATTCCTATGCAAATGGAACTGAGTCATAAGAAGCCTACAGACTTTATAATTCTAAATTCTGCATCGTGTAATGAACTTTGTGCTCATTCAGAGCATTTCCTGCAAAGATCTCTAAGCTGCTTCTGCAAATAAATCAAACCCTGCAAATAAATAC
>NW_020897837.1:525623-537631 GCF_003984885.1 Neopelma chrysocephalum | reverse complement strand
TCCCTTCCAACCCAGCTGATTCTGTGATTCTGTGATTCTATGATTCTATGATTCTATGAGTCTATGATTCTATGGTTCTATGATTCTATGATCTTCCACACGACCTGGGAGAGGAGGGAGGAGCAGGAGCACAAAGCTACAACATAAATTCCGAGTTTGCAGCTCTTGCTTTGATGCAGCTGTGCCATCGTGGCTCCATCTGCAGGAATAAGGGAGACTGGGAAAACTGGGTTCCTACTGGTGTAAATAAGCAGAGTTTTTAGCTAAAATACCAAAAACCTGGCTGAATTTTTCATCTCATTGTCCTGAGCGTCTCTCCTGACCATCCCTCAGCTCCTCGAGTGTTGGCCAAACACCTTTTTGTTTTTGAGTGCTAAACCCAGTTTCCAGCCAGTAATTCTGTATTCCCTCACCTTTCCCTTTATCCTTCAGTCTTTCCCAGTGAAATGTCTCTCGTGGGTCACTGAAAAATGCCCCAAGAGCAGCAATGGCAGAGTTTATCCTTCCAGCTGAGCTCTCTTGTTTATCACTGATTATAAAACCAGCTGAATTTTCCAAGGTAAATGGGAGCAATATAACACAATAAACACACACACACCCCAATACCTTAACATTGAAATTAAGTATTTTATCAGCCATAAATTTCCCCAAAACATTTATCTCCCCAGTAATTACTCAGCCACACAGCCCAAGGGGATGTTCACAGTGTGAACAGGGTCATAAAGCAGATGCTGCCCTGGGGACACTCTTTTGGCTGTTCCAAACCCAGCAGAATTCCCTGCTTCCTTTTCCCAGTTCCAGCCCATTCCTGGAGCTGTTCTATGGGATTGCTTGGGTCTATATGTCTATATAGACATATCTATATATTCTATCTATATTCTATTCATATCTATATTCTATTTATTCTAGATATATCTATATAGATATAACTATATATATTTTATTTAGACTTATTTTCTATTTATTCTAGATATATGTCTATAGATATATCTCTATATATTCTATTTATACCTATTTTCTATTTATTCTAGATATATTATATATATTTTATTTATACCTATATTCTATCTCAATTCTATTTATTCTAGATATATCTATATAGATATATCTCTATATATTCTATTTATGCCTATATTCAGTTTAGCTGAGGAATCTTTGCCCTTTCTCCCAGCTGTGCTGGTGCCAGTGAAATTTTGGGGTAAAGAGGGTTTTGTGCTGAAAAAAACTGTTTAGAAATAACCCTCTCCATCAACAGAACCCCAAAAATGAACTGACAAGAGGGTAATGGGAATTAAAGGACAAAACTGGCATTATTATTATACAAATATTTGCCTCCTTTGGGTAGCAAAAAACCTGCAGTGAAATATTCAGATCTAATGTAGCTGGGCCATAAGATTTCCAGATAATATGTTAAATATTGTTCCATGTCAAAACACGCCCGGGCAGATGGAAAACCCCACTGTTTGCTCCGATTTGTGCTGTAGGTATTTGCATATTTAATTGCTTATTTACCCTACTCGGCTGCTTTTTATTTATGGATTGTGCAGGTGGTTGAAAATTAAGAGTCCACTTCTTACCAGCCCTGATCATTCATCTTCGAGAGGGATTGACTGATTAAATTAATCAGCAGATGGCTTTACTTGTAGTTTTTAGTTGGTTTTAGTATTTATTTTTTTTTCTCTCTCCACGGTTTCCACGTCCTTTCTCTTGCTTTAATGGAAACTGGTTGATTTATTTCTTTATGTATTTATATTTCCTTATTAAAGCGCCATCTTTTCTGGTGGTGTAAACACAGAACCCTGCTGGTGGCTACAACAGTTCTTAAGTGTTTTCCCAGGAAAATCCTTTTTATTTTCTTTATTTTCGGTTGGGTGAAACTTTAATCCTTGTAATTCTTATCTGGACGCAGGAGGGCACTCGAATTCCGTTTCTCGAACTTCAGTTCTGCCACAAAAATAAAGAAACGCGACTTAAACGAGACTTAAGAATCTCGAACGACTCTTAACTTCACCTTTTGAAATGTTAAATTTAGAGAAAGCTTTTATTTCGGCGCTCTGAATATCCTTAAAGATGCTTCCCTTTCAGCTATAAAGGACCCAGGAGAAACAGGATTTTTAGTGCATTAAAAATGTGAATGAACCTTAGTCACCCAAATTCTCTCCAGCTCTTGATCTGTACCGTGACCCCCGAATCGTGAGTTTGATTAAGAGTTAAGATTAATTTGATTTGATTTGATTAATCGTGGTGAGTTAAGCTCTGATTTAGCCTCAGTTAGAATTTAACTATTTATCCTGCTCAGGGTAGAGAAGAACAGGGTCCAGCCTGTTCACAATCAATCAACCTGAGCAGTAAAAGAAAGGAAAAGAGAAGGTAAACCTGTATTTGGTGATATAAAATGAAATAAAAGCCTTTCTGAAACAAACCTGCTTTCAGTGAGGGCTGAAAGTGCCCCTGACATTTGCAAATGATTATATTTAATGAAACATCCACCACCTTTCCCTTCTTAAAACCAGCAACTCCAGTTGCTACTTGTCTCTCTTTTCATGCTTTGCTCTGGTTTTCATTCCCTGCCAAGAATTTGTTTTTACCTGGGTTGGAAAACGCTGGCCCAGCTCGGGCAGTTCACCTCCAAAATCAAGGATCCCAAAGGAAAATCAAAGTTCTGGGCTCTCAGTTCCAGAATTCAGGTGGCCTTGCAAAAAATCAGCATGAAAACTTTCCTTCTTGAATAATCTGGCCCCGGATCGTGTTTCCCAGTCTTGTCATCCCCAAGGCACCACTCACCAAAAGCTGCTCCTCCTCTTTATTTGGGATGAGGCCACACAAATCCACAGCCAAAAGGGAGGTGGAATGGGGAGAAAGGGAAACTGTCTTGCTCAGGAAAGCAGCAGCTGGTTTTCTCTTGCTGAGGAGGGGAATTTGAACAGATTTTGGGGTGTCAGCACAGCTGGAATTTCAGCAAGAAACGTTTCACTCAAAGCACTGAAACTTGCACAAGAGCAGCACTTCAGGTGTTGCTAAAGTAGCTCTGGAGGGGTGGATGGAGCGTTCCCTGGATGGAGTGTTCCCTGGATGGAGGGGTGGATGGAGTGGTGGATGGAATGGTGGATGGAGTGTTCCCTGGATGGAGTGGGGCTGGAATGGTGGAGGGAGTGTTCCCTGGATTGAAGGGTGGATGGAGTGTTCCCTGGATGGAGGGGTGGATGGAGGGGTGGATGGAGTATTCCCTGGATGGAGGGGTGGATGGAGCATTCCCTGGATGGAGGGGTGGATAGAGTGGTGGATGGAGTGTTCCCTGGATGGAGTGTTCCCTGCATGAAGTGTTCCCTGGATGGAGTGGTGGATGGAGGGGTGGATGGAGTGTTCCCTGGATGGAATGGTGGATGGAGTGTTCCCTGGATGGAGGGGTGGATGGAATGGTGGAGGGAGTGGTGGATGGAGTGTTCCCTGGATTAAGTGTTCCCTGGATGGAGGGGTGGATGGAGTAGTGGATGGAGTGTTCCCTGGATGGAGGGGTGGATGGAGTGTTCCTTGGATGGAGTGTTCCCTAGATGGAGTGTTCCCTGGATGGAGTGTTCCCTGGATGGAGTGGTGGATGGAGTGTTCCCTGGATGGAGTGGTGGATGGAATAGTGGATGGAGTGTTCCCTGGATGGAAGGCAATGCAGGATAACACCAAATACCCAGTCTCCTCTGCACCTCCTGTTGATATACTCTGCACAAAGGGCATGGAAAAGCCACATCCCAGTCAGAGCAGGGAGCATTTGGCAATCCAGGTGCTCCAAGATCAGCCCTGGAACAACCATGGTGATTAATTGCCTTGATAGCCCAGTCACTGCTCCTTCTGGTCAAGTTTCAAAGCACTTTAACAACACATTTAAATTGAAACAAAATTAAGTTTCCACAAACAGACTCTGCATGGATCTTCCAGCACAAAAGGATTTGCAAAATGCATAAATATTTCCTCTTCACACATCTTGGATGTGTTCTGTGCTCCCTGGGAGCCTCCAGCCCTGCCCAGAAACACAAGGACTCCCTTTAGTGGCCCCACTCAACCTCGAACTGGAGGAACTGGAGAGTTTTGGGCACAAAACCCCCTTGATTTTCTGTGCCAGCACAACATCTGAGCAGGGCTGGCTGGGGTGAGTTAGTGTTTTATAAATAACAAATTAGTTTACCAGTTCCAGCTTGCAAATCTCTTCTTGCTTTCCCTACGTCCTGCCCTGACACCCTCTGAAGGTGCTTTTGTCCCCAACACCCTCTGAAGGTGCTTTTGTCCCTGACACCCTCTGAAGGTGCTGTTTGAGCTCTCAAAGAGCACGTTGAACCTCTGGGGGTCCAGATGTGCACACGCATCCCAGCACATCTGGGAGCATCTCAGCTCTGCCAGGAGATCCAAACATCATTTTAGGGAAGGGCTGGGCTGTCTGCTGGAAACTGGGTGGAACATGATGGATGAGTAACACCCTGTGTGTGACAAATTCATGGGCCACACGTTCTTGAGAGATGACAGATCACTGGGTATTGTTAAAAAAAACCAGTGTGTTGTACACTGAGACTGTGCTAATTGTGATATCCAGTGTCCTTGAGTGCAACTTTCTGCTGGCAAAGGACAAGTTTACTTGTTACAGCAAATTACCCGTAATTAATCCTTATTTATATTGCTCTGCCCCTCAGAGGCACCAGAGAAGATCAAGGAAAATAAACTTACTGGAAACACGGGGGGGAGAGGACACAGTGTGGAGAAGTGTGCTGGGAGTGTGAGGGATCCAAAGGGATCTGCCCAGGGCACCCCAAGAACTGAGCAATAACACTCCCTAGTGCCTCTCACTTGGGATGGAAAATGATAAAAAATATCCTCTCCCCAGATTTTCACGCTTTAGTGCAAGGAAACAGGTGGGTGGGTGTTAAAATACTCTGAATTATCATCGTTCTCACTGCTTTCCCCAGACAGGGAAGGTGTCCTGCCCATGGCAGGGGGGTGGAACTGGGTGATATTTAAGGTCCCTCCCAACCCAAACCATTCCATGATTTTGTGGGCTCTAATAAAAATCACATCTAGTGACTTATGGCCCCAGAGAGACGATGAGAAGCTGGATCTCCCCTGTTTGGCCCTAATGCTGGCTGGACAATCTGCCACCGGGATTTGCTCCATCCAGGGTGTGAGGGGGTGTTCCCGAGCATCCCTCTCCCAGGATCCAGCCTGCGGGATCCAGCCGGGCTGGCTCTGTCCCGAGCTCCAGACCGGCCCTGCCGGACCCAGGTCATGCCCAGCCGGTCCCTGTGTGTCCACCTGGAAATCCTTCATCGCTTCCCAGCTCCCGGCACCGCATGGAAAGGGGGGGGTTGACGTCAGCGAGCGCCAAGTCAGGCTCTGGAACATCGAGTCTCCTGCAAAACGCAGCCCTGGGACCGCTTCCCAGATTCCTGGAGCGCTTCTAAAGCAACCCCTTTGTTTTCTTAGCTATTAATGAATTACTTCGAAAAAACGGAGCAGCCTCGGAGAGAGCCGGGGCGGTGGAAGGTGTCCCTGGTGGAACGAGAGGAGCTTTAAGGTCCCTTCCAACCCAAACCGTCCCCCGCTTCTGTGGGATCACAGAACATCCCGAGCTGGGAGGGACCCACGAGGATCACGGAGTTCAACTCCCGGCCCCGCACAGGACCCCCCAAAAATCCCCCAAAACGTTTCCCAAACGCTTTTTTTCAGGCAGACTTTGTGCTGCCTCCAGTGCCCCCGTGAAAACCCTTTTCCCGATCTCCAACCCACGACAAAAATCCCGATTTGGGGCTGACGTTTTTTTTTTTTTCCGCGCTCCTCCGCATCCGATGCTCCCCTGCAGCCACTCCCCGCCCTGCCCTGCCTCTCCCCGGGGGGTTTATCCAGCCTTTCCCGACCTTCCCCGCCGTGTCCCGCAGCTCGGGGCGGTGCCGCGCGGGGGGCAGGTGATGCCCGGCGGGGCGGGGAGAGGAGCCGCCTCCTCTTTCTCTTCCTCCTCCTCCTCTTTCTTCCTCCTCCCTCCCCTGCTCCGGGCGCAGCGGGGGAGGCAGCGAAGTTGGGCGTTCGCCGGGTAGTTTTTCTGGGTTTCTTTTTTTGGTTTGGACAAGTTCGGGAGCGTTTCGGAGCATGGAGGAGCAGCCCGGGGTGTCGCGCCCCCGACAGCAGCGCGGGGAGGTGGCGGGCGAGGGGCTGCGGTGACCGAGCCCCCCGAACATCCCCCCCGAGCCCAGCCCAGCGCTGGGAAAGCCGCCGGCATGGCCCGCTGGATCCCCACCAAGCGGGAGAAGTACGGGGTCGGTGAGTGCCAGCCGGGATCCCCCCCGTGCGCCCCTTCCCTTCCCTTCCCTTCCCTTCCCTTCCCTTCCCTTCCCTTCCCTTCCCTTCCCTTCCCTTCCCTTCCCTTCCCTTCCCTTCCCTTCCCTTCCCAAACCTTCCCAAACCTTCCCAAACCTTCCCAAACCTTCCCAAACCTTCCCTTCCCAAACCTTCCCTTCCCTTCCCTTCCCTTCCCTTCCCCTCCCCTCCCCTCCCCGCGGGCGTTTCCATCCCCTGTCCGGGCATCCCCCTGCACTCTTTGGTGGTTCTTTGCTATTCCCAGGTGTTCACCCCCCGAATCCTTAGGGATGGGATGGGACGGATGGAGGGAGGCGGAGGTGCGTGCCCAGCTGGCACCCGGGCAGCTCCGGGAATCCCTGGAGTTCCGGGCTGGCTGCTGGAATTTTGCCTCTCCATCCGGATTTACGGCGGAGAGAGCTCCGGCACGGCACTAAAAACGCCTCCTGCTGTCCCCAAAGGATGCGGCTCCAAAGGGTGGTGGCAGGATAAGGGGGTTGTAAGGGGCAAATTTAGGGTTGTGGGTGACAACTTTGCCAGGGGCTGGGAATCCTGACGGAGGGTGAGGAGTGGTGAAAACTGGGCTGGAAGTGTCCAAGGCCAGGTTGGACGGGGCTTGGAGCAACCCGGGCTGGTGGAAGGTGTCCCTGGGTGCACTGGATGAGATTTAAGGTCCCTTCCAACCCAAACCATTCCAGGATTCCATGATAATTTATTAACACTCTGCCCTGTCCCCCTTGATGTTTAAAAGGAGGTTGTTGGGTGCTGGCTCGCTTTTCTCTAGGAGGAAATAACCCCTGGTGTTGCTGATAAAGTTCTGCTTTTCTTGAGAGTTTGACAAATTGAAACCCACAGTTTTGAGGTTGGTTGGTGAGAGTTGGGCAGAGAACACTCGACAGGAAACCACTAATGACATAAACAGCTTCTGGTCGTTTGTTTTAATGAAGGGTGATCTCCTCTGCCACTTCTGTGCTCAGCAGTGGATTTCTGGATGTGAGAAAAAATTAGTAATTTCATGCTTGCAAAGTGGTAATTCCCAGAACTCCCTTGAGGTCGTTCAGTCCGTGAGTTTGAAGGTGAAAAACCTTCATCTTGCACGATTTTCAGAGAGTGAATTGGAGTGGAAATCACCTCCTGATTTCCAAGTGGCTTTGCAGGGAGGCAGCTCCCTTCTCTCAGGGCTAAAGCTGCAGAGATCTTCCACCCAGCACGGCCTTATCTGCTTTCTCCAGGTAACTGGGAGGGTGTGGAGGGTTGTACAGCCTGAACTTTGCTTCTTTCTGTGTAGGGAACAGCCCACAGGGTTTCTCTATGGCAGAGTGTGTGTGTGTGTGTGGCTTGGTGAGATGACTCCAAGCATCTGCAACTTCCAAACTTTGCTGTTGTAATCAGGTAAACTCTGTCCTGCTGGTTGGATTGGCTCTGCTGGATTGTGCTGGGGGTTTTTCCAAGCACACCTCTTGAGCAGGGCTGTTCTCCAGCCCGGGATGGCCTTGGGCAGTGGGATGAATCAGAGGCACTCCTCTCTCTTCCTTTTTATTGGCTTCCGGGGGGAGTTTTTTTGTGCTGCCCTGAGCCAGCTGCTGGTTGTGACAGCTCCTCTCCCACAAAAGGGCACTGGCTCGTGAGTAAGCAGGGTGGAGGGAAAAACTGCCTCTTGCCTTCTGCTTGCACTCCAGAAGTGTGGGATGGGATGGGATGGGATGTGTTCCCTGCCGGGATGCTGCTCTCCCCGGGTCTGTAAGGCTGCAGCTCTGGTGTTTCACTGCTGAGGTTGATCCCCAGGCAGGAAAAAGAGTAATTCCTGCAGTGCCTGGCTCTGTCAGGCTGTGTTGGACACATGGCACTGATGGAACCAGTGTGGTGTTTGCAGTTGCTGATCCACAAGTGTGTCCTGTGCTTGCTCCAGGGATCCGTTCCCACCGCTTTGGGGCTCACTTTGGAGTTGATGAGGATTCAGAGGGAAGTTTGAGCTTCTTGGGCTGTTAATTGTTACCCCAGGGGCCTGTTAGTGGATGGGATGGGATGCGTTCCCTGGGGATGCTGCTCTCCCTGGGTCTGTAAGGCTGCAGCTCTGGTGTTTCACTGCTGAGGTTGGGATGGGATGGGATGTGTTCCCTGCCGGGATGCTGCTCTCCCCAGGTCTGTAAGGCTGCAGCTCTGCTGTTTTCACTGCTGACGTTGATCCCCAGGCAGGAAAATGAATAATTCCTGCAGTGCCTGGCTCTGTCAGGCCCTGTCTGACACATGGCACTGATGGAATCAGTGTGGTGTTTGCAGGCTGGACAGTTGCTGATCCATAAGTGCGTCCTGTGCTGTGCTCCAGGAATCCGTTCTCACCACTTTGGGGCTCATTTTGGAGTTGATGAGGATTCAGAGGGAAGTTTGAGCTCCTTGGGCTGTTAATTGTTACCCCAGGGGCCTGTTAGTGCCAGTCCTTGAGGTGGGAATGCCCTGGGTTGTGTGATGGTAACAACTTCCACCCAGTTGGGAAGGGGAAAAACACAACTTCATTCTTTCCAGAAAGAAAAGACTGGGAAGGGATTTTGTCAATCCATATAAATATCTCCAAGGGGTGTCAGGATGGTGCCAGGCTCTGTTCAGTGGTGCCCAGTGGCAGGACAGGGAGTGATGTCCATGAACTAAAACACAAGTTCCACCTCAACAGGAGGCAGAACTCCTTTCCATGGAGGTGGCAGAGCCCTGGAACAGCTGCCCAGGGAGGGTGTGGAATCTCTGGAGACATCCCAAACCCATCCTCTCTGGAGACATCCCAAACCCACCTGGACGTGTCCCTGTGTCACCTGGGCAGGGGGGTTGGGCTGGGTGATCTCCAGAGGGCCTTTACAACCCTAAATATTCTGGGATTCTGTGAAAGAACCCACCCATTGTGTTTGTTGGTGATTTCTACCTTAGAAATTACTGTGGAACTGCTTGCATTTATTTTAAACCCAGCCCTGGAAGTCAGGCCAGTGCAGTCAGAAATTCCCAGAAGTGAACAATGTGATTCAATGTCACTTGTCTGAGGGGTTTTTTGGGGTTTTTTTTTGCACTTCAGGATGGTTTGTGTCCTGGATTGTATTTTACAGATTCCTGGATGGTGGGTTCAAATTGATTTGCTGCCTTTTAGTTTTGCCCTGAGCTGCTTAAAGCTGGAGGGTGGGCTGGGACAGGTGGCACATGGGCCAGGTTTGGGATGGCAGACAGCAGGGAGTGCAAACTTGGGAATGGCAGCATTTTTAGGAGAATGTGAGAGATTTGGTGAGAGACAAATGGCTTCGAGCTTCTCACTTGCAGTGAATTTTCCCCCAAGTGCCAGATGGGCCTTTGGAAGCTGCAGCCTCTTGAAGGGAGCAGCTGATGGGCAGCATCTTGTCTCTTGGAGCAACAGGATTGTCTGGGTCTTATGAGCTTCCTTGCAACAGCCCTCACCTCATTTAGGAATCAAAGTTACTACCTGGTGCATCTTCTTTGACAGCTGATTAGTTTTGGGGCCAAACTGAAGGAAATAAGCTATTCTTGTCCAGTGCTTCTCTGAAAAACAAGTTGTGATTTGCAGAATGCCTTTCACTTCAACTCCTTACAGCCAAACTCCTTTCCTCTGAGGGAAAGAACACCTGATTTACTCCCTGTGATTTTTAATTTTCATTATCTGCTTGTTTTAAAATTAGAGCATAAGGAATCAACAATGTAATTCCTTTCTGCTGGCAGTAACATGGGGTTGCATTAACTAACTTTTAAGTACTACACCTGAGTTTTTAAAAGCAATTCTGTCATTAGTCATCAGCTGTTCTTAACATCTAAGTGGCCTTTGTGGACTGGGGAAGACTGTTAATGGGATGAGAGAACCTGGAGTCTGTGGAGTCATAAATTAATCCATTGTAAGTTGACTATAAACAAGCAATCAGAGCCCTTTTTTCACTCCTTCCTGCAGGCAGGAGCTGTTGTGCTGAGCCAGGGCAGGGAGCTGACCCAGCTCCAAACCAGTTCAGGAAAGCAAGTGCTGGGTTTTCCAGCCAGGGTGGTTTCCAGGGCACTGGAATGATGGGTCAGCTACAAGTGCTTTGTGTGTCACCTTTGACTGCCAACAGTCAGCAGGACAGGAACAGGATGGGAAGTGTTTGTTCATAATAATGCAGCTTGATCTGCTCAGTAAATACACAAATATGACCCTCCAGAGGCAGGAATTATTCACTGAAGTTTTGTTGGAAGAGCTTTGAGATGTGAAGGAGGAGTTTGGATTTTGGGGAAGGTGGTCGGGATGGTGAAGATGGTGGGAAGCACTGGGAGATTCCATTCCCTGAGGGAAGGGCTGGAGCTGTGTCAGGGCAGGGTCAGGCTGGATTTTAGGAAAAGGTTCTTCTCCCAGAGGCTGGTTGGGCACTGACCAGGCTCCCCAGGGCAGTGGGCACAGCCCCAAGGCTACCAGAGCTCCAGGAGGGTTTGGACGACTCTCTGTGGGACAGGGTGGGATTTTGGGGTGTCTGTGCAGGGCCAGGAGTTGGATGGATGATCCTCGGGGGTCCCTTCCAGCTCAGGATATTCGATGATTCTACAACCCTCATTTTTGGGGTATTTTTGGCTGTTTCCCAGAGCTGGGGAAGGAGCAGGCAGATTATCCTGCTGGACCTCTGCCAGGTAATTCCTCCTAACAGGTGCTGGTGGGCTCTCAAACCCATTCCACTTTTCCTTGCTCAGGGCACGGGACTGTTCTCATGGCAGAGAAGTGTTTGCTTTGCCCAAATCCCCCGTGGTGCTTTGGTCCCAATCAGCTGCCTCACGTCTTAGGAACGACACTTGTAGCTGATCCATCATTCCAGTGCCCTGGAAACCACCCTGGCTGGAAAACCCAGCACTTGCTTTTCTGAACTGGTTTGGAGCTGGGTCAGCTCCCTGCCCTGGCTCAGCACAACAGCTCCTGCCTGCAGGAAGGAGTGAAAAAAGGGCTCTGATTGCTTGTTTATAATCAATTTATAATAGACTAATTTATGATTCCACAGACTCCAGGTTCTCTCATCCCATTAACAGTCTTCCCCAGTAATGTCTCAAGTGTGCCCCAGTGCCTGCCAGCCCCGGGGGTGATTTCTGTGAGGGGAGATGCCCAGGGGCAGAGGGGAAGAGATGCCCAGGGGCAGAGGGGAAGAGATGCCCAGGGGGCAGAGAGGAAGAGATGCCAGGGGGCAGAGAGGAAGAGATGCCAGGGGGCAGAGAGGAAGAGATGCCCAGGGGCAGAGAGGAAGGCAGAGTTGCTGCACAGGGAGATTTTCCTGCTCCTGCTTTGGTTTGGGAGCATTTCTGGGCCATCAGGTCTTGGCTCCCTGTTCCAGTCCCACCCACCTGCGGAGTTGTCTCGACAGACAGCGTGTGATCAAAGGGTTTCACAGGAGTGCAGCGTGTCAAATCAGAGCAAAATTCACATTTGTTTGGACTTGCTGCTCGCCTTTGGCCTGCCCTTCCTGCAGGATGCCTCTGCCTTGGCACTCAAGGCCACTGGGGTGGCTCCAGAAGGATGGAGGAGCCCCTTCCTGCTGCAGGAGGGACCATCTTCCTCGGGATAGAAACACCCTAGAACTGCTCATTTTCCCCTCCATTTGCTTTATTATGATTTATGGCTAAAAAGTTGTCACATTCATAGAAATAGAATAGAAATAGAATAGAAATAGAATAGAAATAGAATA
>NW_020897837.1:516384-525613 GCF_003984885.1 Neopelma chrysocephalum | reverse complement strand
GCAAATTTCCAACAGGGAAAAGCAAACTCTTGGCATTGCTGAGACCAGAAAGTTTTGTCTCTTTGAAGTAGCATATGATGCTCTGAAGATTATTTGTATATATGGATTATATGTAATCATGACATTTTATTTCTGATTAATTTCCGACTTTTTATCGCTGTCTCTGCAGTTTACTTGATGTGAAAGTTGCTTCTATAGTCCTTCTATTTTTTTTTTTTAATCCAGTCTGTCTGCTCCGATTTTTTTGTGATTTCTATTCTGTTCTTTAAGTCATCCCCTGTGGAACTAATCCTGTGGCCTTCAAAGGCATCACTGACACGAACAAGACTCATAAACTGGTTCCTTATCTTATTTCTTCTTTGAAAAGAAATATTTTTCCAAGTGTCTGGTGACTTCTGGGTGCTTTAGTTCCTGGGGGTCCACCTTGAATGTTTAGGAATTATCCCAGGGCTCACCTTCAACAGTCCAAAATCCCTTTCTGGTGGCTCTAAATCCTCTCTTGAGCTCTCCAGAACTTGTGGTGGCCTTCTAGAGTTTGAGCTGGAGGTGCAGAGGCCAAATTAAATCCCCGGGGTTGTGCAGGTTAGAAATCCTCCTTGGGGGAGCCCTGCCAGCACCAGGGAGCTCCAGAGGTCTCATCCAGGGGAGGTGAAGACTCCTTGGCAGCACATCCCAGTTTCTCCAAATGCAGTGGGCTGAGCTGGGAATTCTCCTGCTGTGATGGGAGAATTGCAAACCCGGGATGTCTCCAGCATCCACATGTGGAAGCTCCACCTGCCGCTTCAGCACCTTGATCCGCTCCTGCTTCTGGGGGAAAGAAACAGGGAAATGGGAAAAACGGGGTCAGGGAGCCCCGGGAATGTGAGGGGAACTGGGATCCACCGGGATCCTGTCCCGAGATCCTCCCCTGGGATCCTCTGGGATTCATCCCCAGCATCAAGACATGGAACCGGTCCCGCTTCAGGGCCTTGATCCTGACCCGATTCTGGGGGAAAAAAATGGGGAAAATGGAAAGAGGGGTCAGGGGATCCCCAGGAACAGGGTCAGGGATCCATGGGACCCCTCAGCACGTGGATGTGGAAGTGGTGCTGCTCCACCTGCCAATTCAGGGCCTTGCTCCAGTCCTGCTTCTGAGGGGAAAAGATGGAAAAATGGGAATTCCCAGGGAGCCCTGGGAATGTGGCGGGAACCAGGGGAAACTGAGATCCTCCTCCAGGATTCATCCCCAGCACGTGGATGTGACACCAATGCTACTTCAGGGCTTTGATCCCAACCTGATTCGGGGGAAAAACACAGGAAAAAGGGGAAAATCCATGGGAATGGGGGCAGGGAAAAGGTCAGGAATAGGGGATCCACCCTGATCCCAAAACAAGGATAACAGGGAGGGATAAGGGTGTTCCCCAAGTGCTGCTTCAGGGCCTCAATCCAGTCCTGCTTCTAGGGAAGCATTTATTCTTCTCCTCCTGTGATGTCTGTGGGAGAGCTCAAGTGCCTCCTCCTGAGCACGTGGATGGAGAGGGAAAGGTGTTGGAGCACTGGGAACACTGGTTAAAAATTCCTGCCTGGAATTGTGGGGGTTTTATTTGCAGCTGGTGAAGTGGGGACCCCTGAGCTTTACGTTCCCCGTGGGTCTCTCAGCTTGGGTTGGGTGTCAGGAGGAGGAGGAGGGGTGATTGTGCCAGGGGGGATTGTGCCAGGGGTGATTGTGATGCCAGCAAGGCACGAGGGTGAAGTTTTAACTCAAGTGAACCTGATGGTGCAGAGCAGCCCCTGGGCACAGTTGGACTCTGTGCTCAGACTCCTCAGAGCTCTCATCTCTCCCCCCTCCCTCCCTCTGGAGAGATGCAAACAGCAGAACTCATTAGATAGCAACATTTACAGCTCTCCACAGTAGCATTTCCAAGTTTTCATTCCCCTTCCTTTGATGTTTTGCCCAGGAAGAATTAGGACAGTAATTTAAAGCCCGGTGGCAAATTCAATTAACTCCTTTGAAAGTGCCACACGCCTCCAAGTTGGGAACGAGCTGAGTGGGCCAATTTATCCACTGGTGGGGTTGGGGTTTGACTTTTACAAATCTGGGTGAAAATTTCATTGAAACAGTGACTTCTGTGCTTCTGTGAACCCCTTCTTTCGGAGAGATCAACCCCAGGAGTGGCTTTGTGCCCCTTTTCTTCCAAGTCTCTTTGTGGAAAGTGCACAGAAGAAAGGAACACAATATTTTAGGTGCACTGAACTGCAGTGATGCCAACAGGCTGAACACAAACCAGGGGCTGAGCCCTCTAAAACCAGTGGCAAAACTTGATTTCTGTTGGTCATGTGGTAGTTGAAACAGTTTTATGGGGTCAGAAGGATGTCTTTAAGGAACAGGGCTATGTTTAAATATATTTTTGGGAGAACACTAATTATTCAGGCTGGATGTTGCTGCTCAGGTTTCAAAGGGCTTGGAGGGTGGGCACCTTGCACACCAAGCACCCTTTAACCTCCCAGGGTCTCCAAACCCCCTGTGAGGGTGGCACCCAGCACCCAGGAGATGGAGAGGAGCAGGTCTGGTGTCCTGTGTGTTGGGAAGGCCACTGTGGCACAGGGAATGGGTGTCCTGGGGAAGGAAGGAAGGAAGGAAACACTCAGAGGATGTGCTTTGTGGGGTTGGAGCTGGTGGCAGATGCCAGCTGTGACAGCACCAGGCTCTGAGGTTGGTGGAGCAGCAGGAACATCTTGGGCACTTTTCCACTTCATCCTGCTCAGGGGGAGCCTCAGGAACTGCAGTTTGGTGGCACTGGTTTCTCAGAGGGTGGCTGAAGGAAGTTTGGCTTGGTGAAGGGAAGCTGGGTTGGGAAGCCTTTGGTCCAGGAGCACCTTCCAGCCGGGAACTGGTGGCTTTGTTCATCCCCTGGGAGCACTGCAGGTTGGTTTGGGATCAACCACCCCTGAAACACAGGCAGCCTTAAAAAACTGCTTGACACTGGGGCTAAACTTCATTCTTTATCTTCCCTTGTCGTGTTTGAACACTGTTAGGGGGATGTTGATCTCACTGGGGGCAGGAAGGAGACGGAGGCTGGGATGCACTGGGAAGTAAAGCTTAAAGCATTCCTCTAAACCACAGCCTAACTAATCATAGAAGCCCAGAATTCCAGCTTGGAACAGACCTCAAGGATCATCTGGCCCAACCTTTCTTGGCAGAACCTCGAAGAACACCTTAAATAGAAAAATATATCAAAGCAACCTGATAAAAGTTTACAAAATCTTCAAGAGGAGAGGCCAGGCTGTTTTATTTTTCCACCTGTGGGGAACTTTCATGCTGTTCCAAGGAGACTGGAATTGCAGGTCTGCTTTTTTGGGTGTTTTTTTTTTTTTATTTCTCAAGCACCAGGTTTGGTTGGGTGCTGGATATTCAGGAGCAGGTTGGCTCCCACCCTGACTTATTTCTGCACTCCCTCTCACTGCAGACATCAGCTGAGACAGCTAATGTAGATTAATTCCTTATCTGAGCTTCAAATCCCCAAGGGCCCTTTAGAGTGAAAAGAAGAAAAGAAGAAGAGGAGAGCCCAGTGAGGAAAATGTCACAGTGAAAGCTCTGTGTGTGTTACCTGGATGGGAATTAAACCACACCCTTTGGGGGGCTCAGTTCCCAGGAATTTGGCTGCTCCCACTCCAGGCACCCTCTGAGGGACAAACCAACTCCTGCTGTGCTGTTATTGTTGCTGCTGCCCAAATCAGTGTGTTTAGGATGTATTTCTCTGCCCTGTTTGCAGTTTAGATGCACTCTGAGAACTGAATCTCCTTTATTTTTACACCCCTGCCATGCCATAAACACTTGGTGATAAATATTTGAGGGGAAATGACTTGATGGGAGTTCTGCAGACATGAAAATATGGGTATTATCTCTTTATTTATTTTTTTTCCCCTCGTAATCAGCGTGTCTCTTGCTGCAGCAGTTCTGGATCGTCTCAGTTTGCCTGATTTGAATGTGAGGAGCTCTAATTAAAATCCCTGGGCTGATTTTGTCACTCCAGAGCATTGGTGTGGAGCTGCCCCTGTTAAATCAGCCCCTGGGAGCCCTTGTGTAACCTCCAGAGCCATCTCTATTCCCATGGGCTGGGCTTGGGGAGTTGTTTTTTCTAAAGCAATCCAGGCTTTAAGAGATTAAACTGAGTCCAGAATCTGAGCCAGTCTGTGCTGGAGAGAGAGAGACAGGATTAGCCAAAAGATAATGATGGCTGAAAACCTTCCCCGAGCCCAAATTTGGGAATTAGTTTCGTGTAGAGTGTTTGTGCAGGACAGACTCTGCAAACCTGTGGTTATCTGCCTGTCCCATCTCTGAGATAATCCATTATTCAGGACAAATCTTAGACTTTGATCAGCTTGGATCTGGCAGGAAACACCCTCCTTTGGGGGTGGTTATTGGGATAGTCTGAGGTTGGAAATGGAAGAATTGGAAGCATGGGGAGGACAGTGGCTCCTCCTGCTTTTTTCATGGTTCTCCAAAGCAGGAAATGAATCTAAAACCCAGCAGTTACAGAATCCAGATTGGAAATCTGTGTCACATCCTCCTGCCCAGGCAGGTGGTGTCATTTCTCATTTAACGCCCATTTTTAAGACAACCCCACTTAAAAATGCTAAAAACAGGTAAAATGTATTTTTATGTGTGAGACCAGCCTGAAACAATACGAACACAAGATGTTAAAAGTCCTGAAACCACAGAACCATGGAATGGTTTGAGTTGGAAGGGACCTTAAAGATCACCTCATTCCACCCCCCTGCCATGGGCAGGGATAGTCCCACCTCGAGCTCATCAGAGGTTTGACTCTGAAGTCTGATGATGGCTGTTAATTACAACTGCATAATCCTGTTATTCTGGATTACTTGTGTTCAAAATGCTGAGCAGCCACTTGGGACTTTGTAAAATCTCAGCATCAATCCTTCAGCAGTGGGAATTTTTTTAATAACAATCATAAAATGTACATTTTTCCCAGGGTTGAACCATGACTTACTTTTTTCTTTTTGAAGAAGCAGCCTGACATCTAAACTTTAATTATTCCATTCTCAATTTTTCAGACACAAATTCCTGGGAAGTTACAAGAACGTTTTTCGCTCGCAACATCAAAAAGCCTTTGTTCCCCTCCAGAATTAATTCCTTGGGCAGTTCCTTGTTTTTTAAATAAAGCCACTGTGTTTTTGGTGCTGTCTTGGCACCAGAGAACATACCAGGCTCCTCCAAAGGGGGCTGTCCAGCAGCGAGGCCATTTTTTAATCCGGGGTTGTGGCAGCGTAAAAAGCAGGGGAACTTCTGTTTGCCTGCAATGGGGGTTGACTTTTTGGTTGAAAGATGGAATGAGATGGAGTCTGGTTGTTGCAACAGCTCTGAATGTGAGTCTTTGTTCCCAGGAAGCAGAGCCAGCCCTCTCCTATCAGATAGTGTGAGGGCAGGCTGGGGGGAAGTGGGACATGGCATTTGGAAGTGGTTCTCGTGTCTTTGTGATGGGTGGAGAAGGGGGGGTTTGATTTGAGCCAAGTCAGAGATAATGGATCTTGCAGTGGCTGTGCTTTTCAGGCCAATAATCCACGTTTCAAATGCACTTGTTGAGAGAAGGATTCCCTTTCATTCTGCTTTGAGATCCACACGAAATGGGATGTGACAGGTTTGGGATGTGACAGGATCTGCCTGGGTCGCTGGGGTTGGGGTGTTTTAGCTGAGCTTTGCTTTTGGGACAGCCTTGAAAATGAATTATTCTGGGGGGAAAATGGGTCTGGGAATTAAAGTCTAGTGGAATCATAAAATGGGTTGGTTTGGAATGGGCTTCCAAGTGCCAATCCAGTGCCACCCCCTTCCATGGGCAGGGACACCTTCCACTATCCCAGGTTGCTCCAACCTGGCCTTGGACACTTCCAGGGGTGGGGCAGCCACAGCTTCTCTGGGAATCCCATCCCAGCCCCTCCCCACCCTCACAGGGAAGAATTTCTTCCCACTATCCCATCCAAACCTACTCTCAGTTGGAAGCCAATCCCCCTGGAACTGCTGGATCTCCCCCTGGTTCCACTGAGACCCAGCTCAGGCTCCATGAGCTGCTGACAAACCTCTTGCAAATTTAAGCTTCTCCCCGGACTCTTTGTCCAAAAGTGAAGCTTTGTGGGTTTTCAGAGTGTGTTTGGGGGGTTTTATTTGTAATATAATTGTACTTCTCCTTTTCTGCCCCATGCACAACCCTGAGTGTGTGTGTCAGTGCCTCCATGTGGTGTCTCATGGATCAGGAATGTGTGTGCTGGGATTAATCTGGTGTCTTCCTACCACTGGGGGGGAGTGACACAGCTTAACCTGCTCTTCCCATCGTGCTGCTGCCAAACTGTGCCTCCTGAGAACCTTCCAGCTCTCCCCAGGGATCCCTCAGAGCCCTGGAGAGCCCAGGCTGTGCCAGGTTCCCTCTGCCCTCTCTGTGTTTGTGGGGATGGCTCTGGGTGAACCCAGCACCCACCCCCACTTGTGCAATGCCTCTGGAGTTCCTCCTCCATCCCTTCTGAGGACTCACCTTCTGCCCTGGAGCAGGAGAATTGCTCCTTATCTTCACCTTGTGACTCTGGCTGCTGTCATCAGTCATAAAGTTATCTGCTGCCCTTCTCCAGTGCTCACTCCTCTGACCTTCCCTCCTCGTGGATTCCATGTCTTACACTTCCCACTAATCCAGCTTGGAGGCCTCTGAACCAAATAACACGAGATGTTGCCTCTGGTTGTGCTCATCATTAAACAAACCCATCTTATGGATCACGTTCTCCACCTCGTCCTCTTTTATTTAGATTAAATTTGTTAGACTTCAGTGCTGCTTTTCATCCAGGATGATAAAAGGAGCAGGATCATCACTCCAAAGTGAATTTCAAAGGACAGAAGTTTAGCTTGAAGCAAAAAGACTTAACTTCAGATATTCCTGCAAATTGGAGGACAAAAGTCCCTGCCTTATTTTCCCTTCTTGCTGCTCTGTCGGGATTTAAATGAAGGGTTTTGATTTGTGTTTGTTATGCACAGTTTCCTTTTGCTTTCAAGTCTGAGAGAGGTCAGATTAAATACACACACCAAAAAAGAGGCTGAGCAGCACAAATCCCTGCAGATGGGCTGTTTGGGACTCCCAGCAGCAGGAAGCATCACTTGCAAACAGGGAAAATATGCCAGCAATTTGTCTTTTTTAACCTTGGGCAGAACCACTGGGGAGGAGGTTTTATGTCCAGTGCCCCTCTGCTCTGCTTTCACTCAGTCTGGCAAGGCAAGATACTCCAAAATTGCCTTTTGTTGTTGTTGTGCAGTGGCAGAAGTGAGTTCCTTTACTTAAATGCTGGGATTTTAAGGCTTAAATTTTGGGATGTGAAACCTGTCTGGTGCAGCAGGGAGAGGGAAGGGAACTGCAGTGTTCAGCTCTCTGGCTTGTGGCTGTTGTGATCTCTGGGGAGGGGAAGGGAACTGGGGAGTTCTTTGCTCTTTGGTTTGAATTCCCTCTCTGTGTTCTCACAAGAAAGGGCTGCTCTGACGCCCGCCCACCTTTCCCTCGGACTCTGGGGCTGCTCAGGCAGCTTTTGTCTGGAGCTAAAGCAGCAATTTAGGGAAAAATGCAGCCTGGTATTTGTATAATGTCTGTTTGTCCCAGAAAAACCCGAGGCATCTGCAAATTGTATGTAGGAATCCCTGTGTGTGTGAGAGAGCAGCACAAGGATGTGGAGCTGTTGGGATGAATCCAGAGGGGGCCACAGAGATGCTCCAAGAGCTGGAGACCCTCTGGGAGAGCTGGGGGGGTTCACCTGGAGAAGAGAAGGCTCCAGGGAGACCTGAGACCTCCTTCCAGAGCCTAAAGGGGCTCCAGGAGAGCTGGAGAGGGACTGGGGACAAGGGATGGAGGGACAGGACACAGGGAATGGTTCCTACTGTCAGAGGGTTAGATGGGATATTGGGAAGGAATTCCTCCTTGTGAGGGTGGGGAGGGGCTGGGATGGAATTCCCAGAGAAGCTGTGGCTGCCCCTGGATCCCTGGAAGTGTCCAAGGCCAGGTTGGAGCAACCTGGGATAGGGGAAGGTGTCCCTGCCCATGGCAGGGGGTGGCACTGGATGATTTTTAAGGTCCCTTCCAACCCAAACCATTCCAGGATTCATATTCATGTTCATCTTCGGCCATAAACATTATTCAAATTTTTCTTTTAAAATGTTGATGGAGTTTTTTACTTTTGGGCCTATTCTGGGGCCTTTGAGGTGTTGATAAACATCCAGATCACCAGTCAGTTTTTAATATATTGATTTTCAGCACCCTTGTGGGGAGGGGGAGGAAACTGGACGTCGAAGCAGCTCGTGCCTGAGGAGCAAATAATCCTGCAACCAGGAATATTCCTGCAATTCTCTGGAAAACCATGTGGTGGATTCAATGCAAAGTCCATGTGTGTCTGCAGGCATAAATCAGTGCCCCTGGGAACACACCCTGCCCTGCAGCACAGGAAAAGAAGCGTCTGCCTGTGCTCAGGATCCGGCAGGGATTCACATCTCCCGCTCCTGCTGGACTATTTATAGTTCCAATATTTGAGAGGCAGCTCCTATCTGTGAGATAATTTCCTGTGTGGTCACCCACAGTCGTTTGGAGCCTTTCCAGGAGGCAATAATTCCTCATCCTGATGGAAACGATGGGCACTGGATGTGGATCTGTGACAGAAGAGCTCCACTCTTTTATTTATTTATTTGGTTTTCCAGGCAGAGCCCTTCAAATCCAAACCTTGGGCGGTCTCAAGGATTTTCCCAGAGCTTCCTGAAAACGTTTGTGGGGTTTATTTGCTTTCCTTAAAACAAACACGGCGTTCATTCACTAATAAATTAGCTCAGGGATATGTAAATATAAGATTTCTGCGTGTGGGAAGGTTGCCTTGTGTGTGATCTGTGCTTAAATCAGTGTTTAAATAAATTAAGATGCCCCAGTTTGGTAGAGAAGTGTCTGTCCTGACTTTGCTGATCAGTTCATGGACCCAGAGCAAAGCCTTTCCCTGCTTTTGTGTCTATTTATTTGGGCTGGTTTGAAAGGAAATTCAAATTAAACTTTCTCCTCTTGTCTCCAGGGAGGGCTCTGCTTTGCTCAGTGAAACTGGGCACCTCCAGAAAGTCCCAGAGAAAAGGCATTTAAGAAGTGTGGGCTTTTGGGTTTAATCCTTATTCCCCTTGGAAATCTGATAAGATCCAGATTAGCTTTGTCTTTGGGAGGGATTAAATTTGTGG
>NW_020897837.1:514683-516374 GCF_003984885.1 Neopelma chrysocephalum | reverse complement strand
GAGAGCCTCGGGTAGCAAATAATCAGAGTATTTTTTAGTATGGAATAGGGGTGGGTTTTATTAGGACATCAAATTTGTGGTGTTTTCCAATGCTCTATTAGTTAGTGCTATAAAAAAAATGATAATTACTGATTGATCCCTGATGCCTGAGGTCGTGGGGCAGGTTGTTGGCAAAGTGGGAATGTGCAGCTCGTTCCTAAGGACTCCCAGCTCTGTATTCTGGGGGGTAAAATCACTGCATTATTATTCTGGCTGTGAAGAATAAGATTTCTCCCCCTTGCAGGGCAAAATATGGGAATAGATCCCCCACCCCCTTTTCCAGAGTGTTCCTTACCCCTTAATGACTTTATAGTGCTTTTCCAAAATCCTGCTCTGCCTTGGGGAGGTGTCACCATCCCTGAACTCCTCATAATTGTGTTTTTTTTCTGTGTTTCTCCCTTTTTTTTTAGCCATCTACAACTACGAGGCCTCGCAGGACGTGGAGCTGTCGCTGCAGGTCGGGGACACTGTTCACATCCTGGAGATGTACGAAGGTGGGTCCCAAATTCTTTTCAGAAGGAAAATGTAGCAAATTGAGGTTATTTTTCTGAAATAACACTGATTTTAGGTCTGTATTTTCCACTCCTGCCATGCCTGAAGCGCTTTGTTGCTCGGTACTGAAGCACTGGAGTTTTAAAACAGTACTAAAAATGCAGAAAATAGAGAAAATTTAACGTATCTTTTCTGTTCCTGGCAGAGTTTAACAAGGTGAGATTTCTCTGTGTCTCGAGGCAGAACTACAAGATAAAGGAACATTTAATTCTGGCTCCTCATTCCTGTTTTCACCCCACCCCTGTTTGCTTTGGCTCCTCTTTGGGCCAGGCCAGGCTGGCACTGCCATTGATCTGATGAAGTGATCCAGCTGAAAAATAATAATAATAATAATAATAATAATAAAAATAATAAAACAGGCATGGCACTTAAATTGATCTGATGAAGTGATCCAGCTGAATAATAATAATAATAATAATAATAATAATAATAATACCTGTATATAGCAGGCAAAATATCTCTACATAAGAGGCAAAATATCTGTACATAACAGGCAAAATGTCTGTACATAACAGGCAAAATATCTGTATATAACAGGAGAAATGTCTGTACATAACAGGCAAAATATCTGTGTATAACAGGAGAAATATCTTTATATAACAGGGAAAATATCTGTATGTAAGAGGGAAAATCTTTGTACATAACAGGCAAAATATCTGTACATAAAAGGAGAAATATCTGTGTATAACAGGGAAAATACCTGTGTACAACAGGGAAAATATCTGTAGATAAGAGGGAAAATATCTGTAAATAACAGGCAGAATATCTGTATATAACAGGGAAAATATCTGTATATAATACTACTAATTTGTGACTTGATTCTGCAAAAAGACCCAAGAAAGAGGGAGTGTCAAGAAGCAAAATTACCCCCACTCAGAGGATGCATTTTATACTTCCCAAAACGTTGGGGTGTTTGTTTCTTTCTCTCTATTTTTAAGCAACGTCCCTTTTTTATTTGCCTGAAATATCCCAGAGTGGAATTTTCTCCAGCAGGAGAGAAAATGGCCTGGAAATTGTTCGGGGGAGAGTGAATGTTTTCATCTGAGAAAAAGGGAAAAAGGGATTGTTTTCATCTGGGAAAGGGAAAAAGGGATTGTTTT
>NW_020897837.1:492701-514673 GCF_003984885.1 Neopelma chrysocephalum | reverse complement strand
GATGGGAACTCTGCTGTGGGTCTGCTCTGATTCCCCATAAATCCATCTCAAACCCCCCAGTTCTATATTCACTCTGCTTGGCAGGAAATTCTTGCCTCTTGTCATCTCCAATTTTTGGGACATCAGCTCTTGGCTCCGTTTCCAGCTCCCCATGGATTGGGTTTTGGAAGGAGGGTTGTTCTCCCAGCTCCCTGTGGATTCTGTTTTGGAAGAGGGGTGTTCTCCCAGCTCCCCATGGGTTGGATTTTGGAAGGAGGGGTGTTCTCCTAGCTCCCCATGGATTGTTTTAGAAGGAGGGGTGTTCTCCCAGAGGGGTGTTCTCCCAGCTCCCCCTGGATTGTTTTGGAGGAGGGCTGTTCTCCCAGCTCCCTGGGGATTGTGTTTTGGAAGAGGGGTGTTCTCCCAACTCCCTATGGATTGTTTTGGATGAGGGGTGTTCTCCCAGCTCCCCATGGGTTGGATTTTGGAAGGAGGAGTGTTCTCCCAGCTCCCTGTGGGATCTGTTTTGTAGGAGGGGTGTTCTCTTAGCTCCCCATGGTTGTGTTTTGGAAGGAGGGATGTTCTCCCAGCTCACTGTGCATTGGATTTTGGAAGGAGAGGTGTTCTCCCAGCTCCCCATGGATTGTTTTGGAAGGAGGGGTGTTCTCCCAGCTCCCTGTGGGTTGTTTTGGAAGGAGGGGTGTTCTCCCAGCTCCCCCTGGGTTGTTTTGGAAGGAGGGGTGTTCTCCCAGCTCCCTGTGGGATCTGTTTTGGAAGGAGGGGTGTTCTCCCAGCTGCTTGTGGGTTGTGTTTGGAAGGAGGGATGTTCTCCCAGCTCACCATGGGTTGTGTTTTGGAGGAGGAGTGTTCTCCCAGCTCCCTGGGGGCTGTGTTTTGGATAAGAGGTGTTCTCCCAGTTCCCTGTGGATTGTGTTTTGGAAGGAGGGGTGTTCTCCCAGAGGGGTGTTCTCCCAGCTCCCCATGGATTGTGTTTTGGAAGGAGGGCTGTTCTCCCAGCTCCCTGTGGGTTGGATTTTGGAAGGAGGGGTGTTCTCCCCAGCAGCCAACAGAGCTCCAGGGTTTTGTTCCTCTAATCTCTGTTCTTATCTGGGTACACAAGTCTCAACCCAGGGAAAACTTTCCATGCCACCAGGGCGGAGGCTCTGCGGGAAGAAAAGGCTCAGAGATGCCCCAGGAGGCCCTTTTTTGAGCAGGGTGTGAGTTGTCCCTGCAGCTCCTGGCCAAGGCTGTTCCCTGGGCTATCTCAGACGTTCCTTAGGGAATTCAGGGGAGCTTTTCAAGTTTTCACTTGGAAAAATCCTGCTTTAGCTGTTATTCCCCACCTCAGCATCTGTTGTGAGTTACCAGGAGGTTCTCAGGGTTGTTGTTGGTCACCTGGAACGTTCCTCCTTTCTCCTCCTGGTTTCCTCAGCTGGGTGTCAAAGAGCCTTCCCAGGAGAGCTCTTTGTGTGGGATTTTGGGCTGGCCCTGCTCTGTCTGGAGGGATCCAAGTGCACAGTCTGTCCCCTGGCAGGGAGGCAGCAGGGCTGGGGTTTTGGTGTGAACAAGAAATGTTATCTGACCCTCGGGGGACTGGAGACACAACACTGATAGAGCTGAGCCCCTGGGGGAGAGGAAAGGGCAATAAAGCAAATTAAAGCGCCGGCAGAAGCTGCAGTTTGGGACAGGCCTCTGTGCTGCCCAAACCTCTGCTGGGTTGGCCAGGGGCTGAGGTGTCTCACCGACCCTCAGGGGCTGCTCTTGTGCTGCCTGATGGCTTCACAAGGAGGGAAAACACCTTGGAATTGCAAAATCTCTGCTCAGCTGTGCTCCCACGCGCTGCCTGCAGGTAGAGGGCTGTGGCAAAGGCTGGAAGGCCTTGGAAGCGTGGAATTCCTGAGCTGGAAGGGACCCCCAAGGATCAGAGCACAACTGCTGGCCCTGCACGGACACCCCAAAATCCCACCCTGTCCCACAGTGTTGTCCAAACCCTCCTGGAGCTCTGGCAGCCTTGGAGCCGTGACCAAACCCTGTTTGGAGCCTGTTCAGTGCCAACCACCCTCTGGGGGAAGAACCTTTCCCAAATATCCAACCTGAACCTTCCCTGGCACAGCTCCAGCCATTCCAGGGTCCTGTCCCTGCTCCCAGAGAGCAGAGATGGTGCTGCCCTTCAGACCCCACTGAGTCTCCCCTCAGCCCCTCCTTGTGTGGCTCCTTCAGACCCTTCCCCATCTTTGTGTCCCTCTCTAACAGCTTTAGATCTTTCTTATGTTGTGGTGCCCAAAAGTGCCCTCAGGACTCAAGGTGAGGCCACCCCCAGGGCAGAGCAGAGCAGGAAGGTTGGCTGGATTTGGGGAGAGGCTCTGGCCTTGCACTTCTGTCAGTAAAACTGTATTTTCCCACGTTCTAAACGTGCTTTGCCTCGTGTTTTCTGAGTCCCAGTGACAGTGATGCAGTTGGGATTGGACTGGGAGTGTAGTGATGCAGTTGGGTTTGGATTGTGGGTGCCCAGAAGAGATGGGGGATTGATGAACGTGGCAGATGATCCACATTGCTGGGATCCTGCAGCTTTCCTGGGATTCATCACAGGGTGACATCCCTGGAAATGGCAACTTCAGCCTGGACAAAGGACACAACATGAAAGGGGGATGGTCATCAGAAACCACAGGCTGAGAGATTGGAACTGAAGACTCCACTATTTCTAGTATGAGCTGGAGTCCACAGAATCCTGGAATGGTTTGGGTTGGAAGGGACCTCAAAAATCCTCCAGTTCCACCCCTGCCATGGCAAGGACACTTCCCACTAGCCCAGGTTGCTCCAAACCCTGTCCAGCCTGGCCTTGGACACTTCCAGGGTGTTATCTTGGGGCAGCCACAGCTTCTCTGGGCAACCTGTGCCAGTGACCCCAACCCATGGAGGGACACCTGGGAGCTGTTGGAATTGAGGAACTCCAGGGTCCAGACTGTGCAGAATTCCTTCAGCCCAGTGACATCTGTGTCACTCTGCCTTTGGGTGGAGCTTTAAGTGGGAAGGGCCTAAATTGACTTAGGTCCGATCATTTTAGGGACCTTTTCCAACCTTTTCTGTGATTCTGGATGTGCATATTCAGTGTTTTGCTCTGAGTGATCCAGTGAACACATTTTGAAACGTGTTGGTGCTTTGAAACACATATTATTATACACAGAAATTATTACACACAAAAATCTGGAGGTCACCAGTTTTCTTAGGTTAAGATAAACCCAGCTTGGCCTTGCTAGTTTAGATCTCTTAGCACTGGAACCTGCAAAGCCAGGGTTGTTATTTTGTTTTTCCCCTCCTTTCCCTGGCTGCCTGTGAGGTGCTGGAAGGGCACAAGGTATTTTAGCAGAATTCCTTGTTCCACTCAATAACAAGATAATGCACTGTGAGCTTCTGCCAAATATTTGAGACTCTGCACACGCTGCAAAATCCAAGGAAAGAAGGAAAACTTGCTGCATCCAGTGCTTTGGAGGCTGGTTCAGTGCAGGATTTACTCTCTGGGAATCTGTCCTTGAGGATGAGCTGGGAGGAGACGTTGCTGTTTAGGGGAAACTCTTATTATTTATTATTATTATTATTTCAGGGAAGCTGTGGGAAATGGCCGAGTTGTGGGGAGAAGGAATGTGTGCTCACATCCCGTGGTTCTCCTCGCTTTCTCCTCCTGCTGAAAATAACTTTACACTGAATTTCTGCCTGGTTTCAGCCTTTTCTCTGAGCCCTGGAGGGGGTGAAGCAATCCCTGTGTGTGGGGTGAGACAGGACAGGGCTCTGCAGGAGGAACAAGGACCTTGTGGTTCAACCCCTGACCTTGCACCACCCTGGAGCATCAAACCATTGCAATTGGAATATTTTTTCATAGATTTTCTCACTGCATAAAATTCATTTAATGAAAGGTAAAAGTGAGGACCTGATCCCTTAAAAAAAAAAGAAAAACACCCAAATTTTTGGACATTTCTTTACCAGCTCAGTGTTCTTGTTGTGGTCTCAACCAAGTTTGTTGTAGGAGCTTCAATTTGCTGGATCATCATCAACTGAAGAACTTTTCTCCATTTAGCCCATCCCTACTTGGTGAAAATACCCAAACACTTCAATAATCTCTCATTCCTCCAAAGCTTAGGCACATTTTGGGTTTTTTTTTAATAAGAAGAAATCATATCATCAGTCAACCACTGGCAAAAGATCTTGTTCCTGTTCCAGTGATGGGCAAGATTATTCAAAACAGGAGCAGAATTCTGATAAAAAATGGCACGAGGTGCTTGCAGAAAGAGTTTTGCATCATCAGACACAACAGGGTTTGATGCAATGATTGCAAAATATTTGACAGGAATGTGCTCAGTGCCAAGAGGCCACTTGAAATATGAGGAAGTTGTGCTGTGGAGGGGCTGAAAGTGTCAGGTGGAATTGAGAGCACTGGGAAAACACTCCTGGCAAATTCCATGGGCTTTGTCTCACACCCCGAGCAACTTGGACTTTACTGTTCAATTAATGACAATTTAGATAAAAATAGAACCTAAATCTTCTCATCCCTAATCCAGTACCTCATCCATGGGTCCATGGGCAATGTATAATCTTATTTTCATCCTGTGCAAGGAATGGAATTTCTTCTTTCTTCCTGACTTATTACTGGAATATTGGAGTTTCTGTGGTTGAGGTGCCTTCTCACTGCTGCAGAAAGGGGACAAAGCTGCACTTGAAAAGAAAAAAAGACCAAATATAACAAGATACACGTAAAAAAACCCCATCAAAACACAAATATAACCACTCTAAACTCTTAATTTATAGTCAGGGGGTCTCAGATTTGTGGTTCTTCATGGGAGGTTCTTTGCTAAATATATCAATGGTGGTGGAGGGGAACAACAACAAAACCCACCAACAAAGAAAAACCCAAATAAACCAGCCTCCCCTCCTCTCTTCTTCTCTTCTTTGCCTGATTATTCCCTTAAATCCCTTTGCCTTCTTGGTGCTGCCACTCAGCTGGACATAATCCCCTGGGATCAGGGGGGTGTCTGGCTGACTCTGAGCACCATCCATGAGGATATTGTGGACTATAATCCATATATATATAGTCCCTGTGTGCTTGCTGAGGGTCTGTGGGTTTAGTTTTTGGGCAGGTGGAACCTTAGGAAAAGAGTCCAAACTTGGAGTTTGGGTAGTGGAGAGTTGGGATCCCAGCGAGGCTTGAGGTTGGAATGTCTTGATGTTTTCCTGGCTGAGGGTCAGGGAGAGACCCAACCCGAGGGATGTGGCCATTTAAAACAGAGCAGGTTCTTCTCCTCATGGGTTTAATTTGTTGTTTTTGGGGCAGGAACTTCAGGAGGACTCAGGGGGATGGAAACTTGGCCGTGGCAAAGAGAGGAACCCTTGGCAGAGGGTGCTTGGTCAGGCACAGCCAAGGGGTGCAGGGGAGGGGGAAGAGAAACACCCCCTGGTCTCAACTGGTTTGGAGGTGCTGGAGGAGAAGGGACAAGGACTTTCCCTCAGCTCTGCCTCTCTGTTCTCTGCTCATTGAGCAAAGATCCCTTGAGGATGCAAGAAATTCAGCTTTTTTTTTAATAGGTTTATATTTTTGTGATTTTAACATCAAAATAACACCCTGGAAGTGTTCAGGGTTGGAGCAACCTGGGCTGGTGGAAGGTGTCCCTGCCCATGGCAGGGGGTGGCACTGGATGAGTTTTAAGGTCCCTTCCAACCCAAACCATTCCATGGTTCTGTGAAAATACAGGTCAGACCCTAAAGAGAGAAGAAATGTCCCCCTCAGTGACACGTCCTTCTGAGTCCTGGGGATCACAGCTGTTATTTTTATCTTATACTCTCTAGATCTTGATCAAATAATATTAATAAGCAGGATCTGTGCCAGGACAAGCAGTTCAGGCTCTTCCCTAAAAAGCAGAGGTGTCTCCAGAGCAGTAAGATCTCAAACTTGGAAGATCAATAGATTGGGGTTGTGGAAAGGTGGTGAGAATTACACTTGGGGTGTCGTTGCTGTAGACAAGAAAACCATAAATATAGATATAAATATAAATGTAAATATAAATATAAATAAAATACACATATAAATATAAATAAAATATAAATATAAATTTAAATTTAAATATAAATCTAGATATAAATATAAATAATATATAAATATAAATCTAGATATAAATATAAATATTTTTGGTTCCTTTGCCAGGCTGGTACCGAGGCTACACCCTCCGAAATAAATCGAAGAAGGTACGACCTCACTTTTTATGCCTCTCATTTTCATCTCACACCTTGCCAGGCCCCATCCAGTGCTCTAATCTGCTGTATTTCTTGTCTTAATATTGTGTCCTTTTCTTTAGTGACAGAAAAAATGCCCTTGAGCTCAAAGTTTCAGAGCCATTAGCTGGATATTCCCCCTCTGGAATCACGAGGAATGCAGCTTGAACTCCCCAAATTACCTGCTCCACATCTGCATCCACGAGTTTATTGCTTTATTGTTATTATGCTCTTGGACCTGGAGTTAGTTATGTTTAATGGTAATATCAGAGTTTTGATTTGGCTTGGAAAATATTCCAGGAATTACACATAGCCTGGATCTCAGCCAGGCTGCTCCAGGTTTGTGGCTCTGGCCCTGAAGCCGCAGGGAAATCTGCTTTCCCAGAGGATTCCTGGCTCCTCTCTTGTGGTACCATCCCTCAGCTTCCATTTTTTTTTTGGCATAAAAAGGAATGAAAAGGGAACAGAAAAAGTTTCTTGGAAAGTTGCTCTTAAATAATGGAAATTTGGGAATTTCTGCAGATGCTGGGGGAGCTTTTTTAGAGAGACACAAGTCCAGGGCAACCTGGCAGATGGCTCCAGGAATGTTTTGTAGCAAGGACAAATGAGTATAATTGACAATTAGCAGGACTTTACAGCATTTCATGCAGGAAGATGGGTGTCATTAGAGGGAAACAAAGAATTGCCTTCTCTGAGGTGCCAAATATCAAATATGTGGACTCTTTAGTGGCTTTTTTTCCTGTGATGCTGGGACATTTCTTACCCTTTTCCCCTCCTTTCTGCTGAATGTATTTTTGTCCCCTCCTAACCCAGGGTGTGATTGATTTCTCTGATTTCTCTGTTTGTTTTTAGGGCATTTTCCCAGAAACCTACATCCATTTGAAAGAGGCCATCGTGAAGGACCGGGGGTAGGTCAGCAGTGAAACCAAGGGATGCCATTCCCTTTAAACCCCAAAACACCCAATTCCAGGAGCTGTGGTTGTGACAAACACTCCTGCTCTGTCTCTGAGCAGGGTTTGCCTCCTGTGCCAGACTTCCAGGGCTGCATAATTTCATTTTTCAGAGCACTGCCATCCCCAAGCAGTTGTGAGGAGGCTCTTGGCAGGATTAAGGGAGCTCTGCTAGACCAGTTAGGAGTGGGGCAGGTCAGTGGAGCTCCTCTGGGGACTCCTGCAAGTCACAACAGCCTCCTGCTCCCAGCCAAGGACCCAGCAGGATTCCTGTCTTGGAAAACATTTAAGGAAATGACTCCTGGTTCAGTTCCTAGAGCTCAGTCTCTGGTTGTCAGAGCAAGAGGAAAACAGCAGTTACAAAGGAAGAAGCTTTACAAAGTGCTATTTTATTTTTATTTGTTAAGTAACTGTTACCATTGCAAGTGGTGCTTCTTCCAAACTGAATTTCTCCCTGTTTATTCTTTTTCTGGGATGGATACATTGGGAATAACAAGACTGAAAGAAGCTTGGATTAAAAATGGATAATGAACGTGCACGTGTGTGCTGGAGAAGATCTTTAGAGTCTTGCCATCCTGTGTGAAAATCATCCCCTCTGAAACTTCCTTTTACCTATTTATCAAAAAAAAAAAAGGCTGTTTGACCGCGAAGTTTTAATCCTGAGTGTAAAACCTTCCTTCTGTTCTTCTGTTTTCTCCTTTTTTTTCCTCCAGGCAACACGAAACGGTGATTCCAAGCGAGTTACCCCTGGGACAGGAGCTCACCTCCACCCTGAGGGAGTGGGCAGTGATCTGGCACAAGTTGTACGTGGTGAGTTTTCCTCAGTTTTGTCACAAAACCTCGGGTGAGATGAGCTTGGGCTGTTCACAGCACGTGCAATGGGATTTAAAGCAGCGTTTTAACACTTCCATTGAGGTAAAAATGGTGTTGAGAGAGGCTAAAAGTGCTCTGATGTGGGATGGCAGAGCTGAGGTTGTCATCTTCCTGCATGACACGCAGAAAATTCCTGCTAATTGTCAATTATACTCATTTGTCCTTGCTACAAACCATTCCTGGAGCCATCTACCAGGTTGCCCTGGACTCGTGTCTCTCTAGAAAAGCTCCCCCAGCATCTGTAGAAATTCCTAAATTTCCATTATTTAAGAGTGACTTTCCAGGAAACTTTTTCCTGTTCCCTTTTCATCCCTTTTTATGATTAAAAAATGGAGGCTGAGGGATGGTACCACAAGAGAGGAGCCAGGAATCCTCTGGGAAAGCAGATTTCCCTGCGGCTTCAGGGCCAGATCCACAAACCTGGAGCAGCCTGGCTGAGATCCAGGCTATGTGTAATTCCTGGAATATTTTCCAAGCCAAATCAAAACTCTGATATTACCATTAAACATAACTAATGCTGGCCAGGAAACCAGGAGGTTTTAACACACCTGAACCAGGTGTGCTCGAGGTTTGTGGATCTGAAGCTGCAGGAAAATCTGGTTTCCCAGAGGATTCCTGGCTCCTCTCTTGTGGTACCATCCCTCAGCTTCCATTTTTTAATCATAAAAAGGGATGAAAAGGGAACAGGAAAAGTTTCCTGGAAAGTTTCCTCTTAAATAATGGAAATTATTTAAATAATGGAAATTATTTAACACACCTGAACCCTGTTTTCCTGGAAGGATTGTAGGGATTTAACAGACTGCTTGATCCTCACCCCAAAGTGCCCTCATGGAGTCACCTCAACTCCATCCCAAGCCAAGGCAGGACAGGGATTTTTTGGGCTTCCTCAAGTGGGTTCTTCTTCTCAAAGAGCTCCCAGGAGTTGCCTTCTTTTGAAGGTGATTATTAAAGCACATTAAAGACTCAGACTTGACTTTTCTTCGATTAGTAGCGAGTTCGGCCTGCACAGAATGTGCTTTAATTAAGATGAGAGAGTTTAAATCTAATCACTGAGTGCACCCACAGCAAGTTTTCCTGTTGGAAACCTCACCAGGCCACAAAGTTCATTTTGTTTGTGTGCCACGAAACCACAAGAATTTGTTCCACCCTCTTAATTTAATGAGAAGCTGGATGGGATGGAATTACTGTGTGAAAAGAGAGTTTTGTTCCTGGCTTTTTTTTTTATTCCTGAATAACTTTAGGATTGTAGCCTCAGAATCTATTTTTTTTTTGAAGAGCAGAAATCTTTCATGTTCTTGTGCTTCACCGATATAAGTCCTAAAATAGGCTTGGAAAATGTTGTGGTTTGAAATGGATTTGAGTTTGTTTTATTTTCCCCTGCAGTGTGTATTAAAAGAATAAAAAAAATAAAAGGCTAAAGGAGGAAGGAGGTATTTGAGGAGAAAAAGGAAACGTGAGGGGATTTTTTTTTCCTTTGGCAGCATTTAATTTCACTTCTTCAATTCCTGTGGGTTTCATTACAGCAGTGGGTTTATCTCCACTGCAAAATAAATATAAAAATGAGGGAGGGTTTTTAACTTGATTTGGTTAATAGGAATTAGGTGGGGAGATAACTCAGCTTTAGCTGATGGCACATTGAGGTCTGTTCTGTATTGCCCTAAAAACCCACACAAATTGCCTTTTCCTTGCAAGTATTTTTATGCAAGGACAACCTTTTTTTCTTTGTTTATTAAATAGATCTCTTTGTTTATTAAATAGATCTGATATCCTCCCTGTAGCAACTCAAACCTCTTGTAGCCTCTGTCACCCAAATCAAGAGGAAGATGGTTGTTTATAACTCCCTTCAGATTTGGGGGGAAATATGAGTGATTTATATCATTCATGTAATTTAATTCATCATTCACGTAATTTAATTAATCATTCATGTTATTTGCAGAGGTGAGAATGGGGAAATCATTGAGCTGAGGTTCCCTTTCTGCTGGGGGGGAGCAGTTGGGGTTTGTAGTTAAAAATTACCAGCTCTGCTGCAGTCACAGCCCAGTCAAGACCAGCAAGGAACCACTGGCCAGTTCCCACTGGCTGGGGATGGGATGGAGCCAAAAACCTCTTGAAAGGTCATTTTGGAGCTGAATAACCATAATCATTGTCCCAGAAACTTCCAGTTTGTGGCCCTTCCCTGGGAAAATGAGCTGCTCTTGGCACTCAGAGTCATCCCAGGTGGCAAAGAGAGGAGGAGGAGGCCTGGACTCCCTTTTTTAATGGTTTAAATGTTTTTAATGGTTTAATATTTTGTCTGACACTTTTAAAAGCTTATTTACTTCTCCAAGCTCCAAAGAGGGTAGGTTTGCACACACCCATCCATGTTTTAATTACAGCTTTGGAGCTTGGAACTGTAGGAACAAGGTGCAGAGATGGGAGTGATTTTGTCAGGGTGGAACCAGCAGGAGAAGTATTTTTGTTAATTAAGGCTGATAACAGCAGGGATGGCAGGAGGAAACTCTTCAGCAGGAGTTTTTGATGTCCTGTTCAGTCAGTGCTGTGTAATTACAGCTGCTGCTCTCCCAGCAGAGAGGAAAATGCAAACGGGAGGATCCACTCAGCTGATTGTTTTAGAGCATTTTTGGGCAACCCCTGACGTGGTTCTGAGCAGCTACAGCTGGGGTGGGGTGTGAAAACATGGGATGGGCCAAGATCATGGGTCAGGAGGGGGTTCAGCTGGATATTAGGGAAAGGTTGTTTCCTCTGGGAGTGGTTGGGCACTGAATATTTGTTCTTTCTATATTCTCCCCAGGGTTTGGTCACAGCCCCCCAAACCTGACAGAGCTCAAAGAGCTTTTGGACAACTCTCTCATCCCAGGGTGGGATTGTTGGGGTTGGATGGATGATCTTTGTGGGTCTGGGATTGTTGGGGTGTCTGTGCAGGGCCAGGGGTTGGATGGATGATCCTTGTGGGTCCCTTCCAGCTCAGGACATTCTATGATTCTCTATTAAGTTGGCATTCCTGTCTCAAATCTACTAGAACACACTTGTGGTCACTCAACATCCTCTCTCTGCCCTGTACATAAAATTCCCCAGCAGAGCACTTTTGAAGTGCTGGAAAACACCAGAAGCCTATTTTTAGTCCATGGGTTTTTTCTGAAAAAAAAAATGTCCTGGGGAAAGGTGAAGCCCTTAAAGACACTTAAAGATCTTAAAGACACTTAAACCTTGGCTGTGCAAAGCACTGGAGAATTCATTCCTGGGGTCTCATCTTGCAGGATCACCCAGTGCCTGTTTCTCAGGTATTTGTGGTTAAATACAACTTGTGGGGTTCTGTAGCTGGGGACAGTTCTGAGCTGATTGAGCTCAGTAGTTTTGGGCTTTTCTTGTTTAAAATTGTCCCTTTTTTCCTGCAGAACAACAAGACAAGCCAGTTCAGGCACGTGCAGCAGCTGACCTACAGCCTCATAGAGTGGAGGTCCCAGATCCTCTCAGGGACCCTTCCCAAGGATGAACTGGCTGAGCTCAAGAAGAAAGTCACTGCCAAGATTGACTATGGCAACAGGTAAATCCAAACTCTGCCTGGAGGGCAGGGGGAATCCCAAACCCCAGGAAATGCACAGTGGGAGTGACCACATGCTGAATTAGGTTGGATTTTTCCCTTGGAAAGGTGATGATGGCAGCTTGGAGTGCCCACCAGGGTGGGACTGCCTGGCAGGTGGGTTTACCAGAGATCTCTTGGACTTGGCAGGAAGCCTCACCTGTCTTAATTCTGCATAAATCTGGCATTTGATGGCATTTCCCAGGGAGAACAATTTGTTCCTGGTTGGCTGGAGCCAGGGTTTGGCTGCTGGTGGTGAAATAATTTGCTTTATCAGCAACTGAGGAACAGGATTCTGTTGGCCACCAGAACTCCAGCTCTCACTGGTTTGCACAGAACAGGGACTGTCTCCAGAGCTCATTTATCTGCCTGTCAGACTTGATTCAAGTCAAATAAGTCAATTAAGAAGAAAGCTTGTGGCAAAGAATAATAATCAGCATGGTAGCTACACGTCCACCTTCTGAAACAAAGCCCTGCAAGCAAGAATGAGGGAGATGCCATCCTGGAATTGAGTTCCCTGTTAATTTGTGCTCTTGAAGCCCCCTTTGCTGCTCCCAAAGTGAACCAAAATTCCCCTCTTGTCCCCTGTGCTGCTCAGGATCCTGGGCTTGGACCTGGTGGTGCGAGACGACAACGGGAACATCCTGGACCCAGATGAGACCAGCACCATCTCCCTCTTCAAGGCCCACGAAACTGCCTCCAAAAGGATTGATGAGAGGATCCAGGAGGAGAAGGTGCCTCTCCTGTCCTCTCCAAGTCCCTGGTGCCCGCTGTGTTTGTGCATTTGTGCTCCTTTGGCAGCACGACCGAATTCCTCTGGGGGTTTGTTTTTCATGGGAATGTTCCCGTCCCTTGCAGTCCCTGCAGCAGAGTTTGGACCTCAGGGGGCAGCCAATCTTCAACTCCACCCACACCTACAGCCTGTATGTGAACTTCAAGAACTTTGTCTGCAACATTGGGGAAGATGCCGAGCTGTTAATGAGCCTCTACGACCCTGATCTCTCCCAATTCATCAGGTAGGGACTGTTTTTAAGAGGTGATTTAATCATCGTGGTGGTCCTTTTAAAGAAGCCAGGAGAGGTTAGAAAAGAAAATCCAGCAGAGAAGTTTTTTTCAGTTCTGTGGTTGCTGCCCCAGTGGGGTGAAATTAATTCTGATTAATTGGGAATTAATTTCAGCTGAGATGGGAAGTCAAGGTTCTGACTCCCCCCCTTAAAGCTGAGATCCATTTCTGAGCCACATCACCCAAAACCCCAGATTGTCTTTTTCTATTCTCAATTTTCCCAAGGCTGGAGGCATTTGATTAATTGTTTCCTAGTAAATCATGTCCATACCTGATGTTTGCTGTCCAGGCAGTGCAGGGTCACATCTAAGAGCTGGGAATTTTGTGTTGGTAGGGAGGATGTAAAGAACTTTATCAGGGAAGCAAGTCTGTGTCAGGAACACTCTGTCTCCACCACTAAGTTATCAGGTGTGGAAATGCAGCTGGAATTACACAGGGAAGCAGATGGGAGTGCTCACAATGTGCCCTCACCCTCTGAAATGAGTCACCTCAGAGTCATTTTGGGATAAAAGATTTGGGCAGAATTCTTCAAATATTCCCAAAGGATCAAAATTCCCCTCAGAGTCATCTTGGGATAAAAGATTTGGGCAGAATTCTTCAAATATTCTCAAAAGATCAAAACTCTTTCCAGCTTCTGCCAGGAACTGGGAATACCAGGTGTCGATTTATTTAAATTTCTTTTTTTCCCCCCTTTATTTGCAGTGAGAATTACCTGGTTCGTTGGGGCAGTAACGGGATGCCCAAAGAAATTGAGAAGCTAAATAACCTGCAGGCAGTGTTCACTGTGAGTTCAGAGCATCAGGGAATCATGGAATGCTTTGGGTTGGAAGGGATCAAAAAGGTCACTCAGTGATGGGCTGGGACACCTCCCACTATCCCAGGTTGTTCCAACCTTGGCTTTGGGCACTTCCAGGGATGGGGCAGCCACAGCTTCTCTGGGCAACCTGTGCCAGGGCTTCTCCATCCATTAATTCCCAATATCCCATCTGTCCCTGCCCTCTGGCAGTGGGAACCATTCCCTGTGTCCTGGCACCATAAATGTCTCTGCACCTTCCTTGCAGGTTCCCTTGAGGTCCTACAAGGACCTTCAGGGCTCCCTTTAGGCCCTGGAGGCCACAATTTTCACCTTTTCAGTCTCCCAGAGTGTCCTGCTCTCTCTGCCTTCCCTTCCATCCGTGAAGCAGATTTTGAGATCATTTTATTTCAATTTATCTCCAGGACCTGAGCAGCTCTGACCTGATCAGACCCAAGATCAGCCTGGTGTGTCAGATCGTCAGGGTGGGGCACATGGAGCTCAAGGATGGCAAGAAGCACACCTGTGGGCTCAGGAGGCCCTTTGGGGTGGCAGGTAGGACAGAGGGACCCCATGGAGAGCCTTCCATGGCCCAGGGACTGGGACAGAGGGCTGGGAACTGGGAATTCTGTGCTGGGACCCACCAGAGTCAGCATCTCTGCTGCTGCCCAGCTATAAATAGTCCCCTCTGAGACCTCTAATGAAGGTTGTCCAGGAGGATGAAATGCTGTCACTGCTCACTTTTGTCACCTCCTGCAAAGATAACTGGAAGTTTTAATTATTTTTTTAAAATTTGAATGAAAAAAGGTTTTATTTTATATGCATATTTATTATGTTTGTTCAAAGGAATATAGCTTAACTTGGTTTGATAAAGCTTTGTATGTTTTTTTTGTTAAAAGGAATGTAGCTTAACTTGGTTCTATAAAGCTTTGTATGTTTTTCAACCAGTATATGTGTTTTTTATGTGAATTAAAAACCCCAACAATTTTTATGTGAATAAAAACCCCAGTGCAGCAGCTTTATCAGGGCTTTATCCAGGAGGGATTTTCTCCTCGGGGCTCGAGGGATAAGGCTGGAGGTTTTACAGAATGAGATGCCCAGTTCCTCTTTGATTCCTGTGATCTCCTGGGAAAAGACTTGAAATTTGTGGTGGAAAACAAACTAAATAAGCAATAATAGCATTTGATTATAAATGTAATTTCTCTGCTGTGAAAGCCCTGAGCCCTTACCTGGTTTTTATCACATATTCACACTCACTGACTTGCTGATCAGTGAACTTTTTGAGAAGTTCAGATGAGGGTGGTGCTCTCTGCTGAGAATCCCAGAGTGGTTGGGGCTGGAAGAGACCTTAAAGCCCCCCCAGGGACACCTTCCACCAGGGCCAGGTTGCTCAGAGCCCTTGTCAGGGGTGACACTGGCCCCAAATGAGCCCATTGTTGTTTCCATCATGAAGGGCAGAGCTCTGGGTGAAGGGCAGAGCTCTCTGGGTGTTCTTGAGCAGTAAGTGCTGCTCTGCTGTCGTTGCAGTGATGGACATAACTGACATCATCCATGGCAAGGTGGATGACGAGGAGAAGCAGCATTTTATCCCCTTCCAGCAGTAAGTACTTGGCTCCAGGGGTCACAGCTCTGCCTTATTAAAGCCATTGTCCTCTGCAGGAGGACAGATCTGTCTGGGGGCCTGGCACTGCCCCAAGGGCTCTGCAAATAGATCAGGAGCCAGCTCTTGGAAGGGGAAGGTTTGTGTCAGTCTCCTGCAGCCTTTGTTCTCCTCTCTGTGTGCCCATGACAGGCTGGATTGCTCGGGGAGTTCTGGCAATCAGCTGGAATTTCTCCCTGGGAGGGAAGAAAGGAGAGCAGGGTGCAAAATAATGGTTGGGAGACCTGGGGGAGGTGGTTTCCAAACTGTTTGAGGGGTGAGAGGCAAGAATTTCAGAAACACCTGAGCACAGAGACACATCCTGTCCCTGCTGGGTGGGACCTCTGCCTCTTCCCTCTCCAGATTTCCCTGCAAGGGTCAGAGGGTGGGAGGGAAGGGATTTTTCCCAGAAAGCCCAGTGAGTTCTGCATTCCTGCTCACTTTTTTGGCACATTCCAGGCACTGAAATGGAGCTTGTTTGGGTAGCCCCAGCCATGTTGTTACAGTCCTAAATATAGCAGTGCAAGTGCTGCAGCCAGATGTTATTACAAGGTATTTTCAGGGCCTGGAAGGATGGCTTTTCCTTTGCAGAATAATGTCAATCTGATACTTTATGGTTGGGTTTTTTTGTTTCTTTGTTTGGGAGGTTTTGGGGTTTTTGTTTGGTTTGGGGTTTATTTTTGTTTGTTATTTTTCTCTGTTTGCTCGGAGGTTTTTTTTGTTTGGGGTCTTCGTTTGTGTTTCGGTTTTGTTTGTTGGGGGTTTCGTTTGTTTTGGGATTTTTTGTTTGGTTGGTTTGGGGTTTTTCCCCCATTTTCCTTCTGCTCTAATGAGGCTGAGTTTGAATGCACAGCTGGACACCTCAACCTGTGAAGAACACAATTTTGTGTCTCATTATTGCTGGTGTGGGTACAGGAGTGAAGTCAGGTTCAAGATCCAAAGCTCAATAGATGTGTCTGTGACTAGGGAGAGGTTCATCACTTGTGATATCACAGCAGTCATTAATTCTGTTACTTTACCACTAATTAATCTGCATGGCCTCAGGTACAGCTGAAATCAGGGCTCAGCTTAGTGTTACTCATCCTAAGCCTGATGTCCTTCCTGGCTTGAGAGTTTAAATGTGCTTCCCATGGCTTTGTGCAGGTGAAGAAGTAAAAATCCACAGGGAATCCTTTAAAAAACCCACATTTTCCTGGAAAACAGCCTTTTCTTGTCCAGGTTGATGTCTGCTCTCTGATTTAGGATTGCCATGGAGACCTACATCAGGCAGAGGCAGCTGATCATGTCCCCCCTGATCACATCCCATGTGATAGGGGAGAACGAGCCCCTCACCTCGGTCTTCAACAAAGTCATCGCTGCCAAGGAGGTGAATCACAAAGGCCAAGGTACAGCCCTGGGAGAAACTGGGCTGGGGAAGGGTTCTCCTGCTTGCTGAGGAGATAAATGCTTTGTGGAAGTCCAGAGATCAGGGCCTGGGGGAGTTTGATCCCTTCCCTGAGCCAAGCCTGTGTTCTTTGTAGTGGTTGTCACCCTGCACATGTGGATCTAACCCAGAAGCTCTTCTTACTTGACTGAGAAGAGCTTCTCCAGCTGATGGTTCCCTGCTAATAATGCAATATTTCTAACCCAAAATGGTTTATATGGTTTATAAAATCCTGTCAGGTGAACATTCCTGCCAGGTGAATGTTCAGCTTAAACCCAAACCTGAATGGCTTTGGGTTTAAACTGAATTATTCAGGATCCTTCTACCCTTCCCTGTGTGTGTGTGGCCTTTGCTCAGATACACTCAGGATTCACCTCAAAAAGTTTGTGTTTTAGTTCAGAGCATCTTCTTGCCCAGTAAAGTCTCACTCAGCATTAGGGAGATGCAGAACTGGGCAGGAAAGAACCAGCTTGAGATATTTAAGGAATTGTTGCAGGAAGGTCACAGGAAGAAACAGGTTTTTATAAACACGGGCTTAAAATTCATGGGTTTGTACCTTTTTTCCTTTTCTTTTTTTTTTGGCAGTAAACAAGTGTTATCTTCCTTTTCTTAGGTCTTTGGGTCTCCCTGAAGCTGCTCCCTGGGGATCTGGCTCAGGTTCAGAAGGATTTCTCCCACCTTGTAGACAGATCAACTGCTGTGGCTCGGAAAATGGGATTCCCTGAGATTGTCCTTCCTGGTAGGTCCCCTGTCCCTTTGCAGATGGAAAGAGCCAGTTAAAATTCTAGAATTTCTGCTATAAAAAGATTTATTTCGAAGCTGTCAGAAAACTTTTTATTGTTCTTCACATTTCCAGGCAATTTTTAATTAGTTTTGTCAAAAGAATTGAAAGCATGAGTTTCCTTTCTGATAGAAAAATGATAGTTTTTTGGTATAAAGTGTCTTTTTAGTCAGAGGCATTTTTGTTGCATGTAGGTTTGACCCTGTATAACCCATTCTAAGTGGATTTAGCCCTGTAGAGCTCGTTATTTTTAAAAAAATACATAAGGACAAGGGGTTTATAAAACGGAAAATGGTTCATTTAAAAGGATTTTGTGTAATTTGAGATGGAGGTGAAATGGTGGGATGTTGGGTGTCATTAAAGGTCCCTTCCAATATTCTGTGAATTATAGAATATATAATAATCACAATATTGGTGATTCTGTGAATTACCCAAAGGCTGAGGAGAAGATGAGGGTAACGTGGTCCCCAGGGATGTGAAATGTCCACCTGGAAAACTGGGTGAGGAAAACCCTCATGGAACTTTCTGGATTCCAGGTGACGTTCGGAACGACATCTACGTCACCCTGATCCAAGGGGAGTTTGACAAAGGGAAGAAGAAAACCCCCAAGAATGTGGAAGTCACCATGTCTGTGCACGACGAGGATGGAAACCTGCAGGAGGTACCGGGGCCTCCGACAGCTGCATGACCCCAAATCCTCCCTGCTCTCATTCCAGAGCTCACCTTTTCCTCCCCCCCTTCCCTGTGTGTTTTTGTCCAAAGAAAGCCATCCATCCTGGGGCTGGTTATGAAGGTGTCTCCGAGTACAAATCCGTGGTTTATTACCAGGTCAAGCAGCCCTGCTGGTACGAGACCGTGAAGGTACGAGGGGCTCAGTCCCTGTCCTGCTTCCTTGGGGTGGAATCACAAAAACACGGAGTCAGCCAGGTTGGAAAAGACCTCTGAGATCATCGAGTCCAACCTGTGACCCAACCCCACCTTGTCACCCCCACCATGGCACTGATGCCACATCCAGGCTCTGCTTAAACACCTCCAGGGACGGGGACTCCACCCCCTCCCTGGGCAGCCCATTCCAAGGGCTGATCCCTCTCTCTGGGAAGAATTTCTTCCCCATGTCCAACCTAAACCTGCCCTGGCACAGCCTTAAGCTGCCCCCTCTTGTCCTACTGCTGGTTCCTGGGAGCAGAGCCTGACCCCCGGCTCCCCCCTCCTGTCAGGGAGTTGCAGAGAGTGAGAAGGTCTCCCCTGAGCTTCCTCCTGTCCAGGCTGAGCCCCCCCAGCTCCCTCAGCTGCTCCTCACAGCACTTGTGCTCCACACCCTTCCCCAGCCTCGTTGCCCTTCTCTGCCCCTGCTCCAGCCCCTCAACATCCTTCCCAACCTGAGGGCCCAGAGCTGGGCACAGCACTCGAGCTGTGGCCTCCCCAGTGCCCAGGGCAGGGGCACAATCCCTGCCCTGCTCCTGCTGCCACACTATTCCTGAGCCAGGCCAGGCTCCATTGGCCTCTTGCCCCCCTGGTTCCCCCTGGCTCATGTTCAGCTGCTGTCATTTAGTCCCCCCAGGGCCCTTTCTGTCCCCCCACTCTGTCCCAGCCCGTGGGGCTGCAGGGGGTTGTTGTGGCCAAAGGGCAGGACCCGCCCTTGGCCTGGTTGAACCTCATCCCATTGGAATCAGCCCATGGATCCAACCTGTCCAGGTCCCTCTGCAGAGCCCTCCTGCCCTCCAGCAGATCCACACTCCCCCCAGCTTGGTGTCATCAGATTTGCCCGTGGTTCACTCCATCCCCTCATCCAGCTCATCAATAAAGATCAAACGGGACTGATTTCAACCAGAACTGGTTTAAAATCAGAAGGTACCTCAATCCCTGAGTGTCCTGTAAAACCTCAGGAGGTGGGGAAAGGTGCTGCATGTCCCTGCTGTCCCCTGTGCAGGTGGCCATTGCCATAGAAGAGGTCAGTCGGTGCCATCTGAGGTTCACTTTCCGTCACCGCTCGTCCCAGGAATGTGAGTACCAGGAATGGTCTGTGCTCTTCCCACCCTCCTGGGGATTTCCTGAGCGTCCACCACAAGTGTGGCTCTTTTTCTGCTCGTTCCTCATTTCTACTTATTTCCAGGAGCTCTTCTTACTTGACTGAGAAGAGCTTCTCCAGCTGATGGTTTCCATGCTAATAATGCAATATTTCCAACCTAAAGCTGTTTATATGGACATAAAATCCTGTCAGGTGAACGTTGCTGCGTGTTCTGAATGGCTTTGGGTTTAAAGTGAATTATTCAGGATTGAATAATTGTGGATTTTTTTGGAAGCCAGAAGCAAAATAACTCAGATTTTTCACCGTGTGGGTTTGGTGCTGGCGCTGTTCTAAAACTGAAATTAGAGAAGGAGCAGCATGATGACCCCCTTAAAAGACAGTTATCAGTGCTTATTATTGCTCTGGCTTCTCAGTGCGTGGTGTTGGTTTTAATTTATATCAAGGCCTTGACAAAATTCAGTGCAAGGCTTGGTGGGCTTCTAATGGTCTTCCTGTAGGAGGATTTTTACTCAGGTGAATGAGAGGCTTAATGAGAAAATGAGAGCCAGAAGTTTCATCAGACAATTTCAGAGCCCTGAAACAAGATCAACAACGTGAGAGTAAGCCCTTGAAAGGCTCTCCAGAAAATCCTCTGGGAGATGCACAGACTTCCACATCCATTCCTGACAAACAGAGGTGCAAAATCCCGACCAAAATGTCTCTGCAGTTGTGTTTCATGGAATCATTGAATCATTAAGGTTGGAAAAGACCTCTGAGATGATGGAGTCCAACCATTAATGTGTCCATCCATCAGCACAATCAAGCACTGAACTGGTGTGGTGAGAGATGCTGCAAAGGGGATGTTTGTGTAGCTGCAGGTACCTGGGAAGTGCCTTGAGATCCTAATAAATAAAAAAGCTGCTGCCTTAGATAGAGAGCTGCACTGTGGATGGTATGCACATAAACAAGGCAATTCCTAACAAAGATTTCTCCTGGTGTTTGCAGCCAGGGATAGGTCTGAGAGAGCTTTTGGCGTGGGCTTTGTGAAGCTGATGAACGCAGACGGGACAACGCTGCAGGATGGCAAACACAACCTGATTGTTTACAAGGTAACCTGGGCATTGGCAGCCTTGCCTTTTGTCTGACTGATCAAAACACTCTCTTGGCTGATTTTCCCAGCTACAAAGTGTGTGGGTGGTGAGGGGAGACCCTCCTGAACTCTGTGGTTTGGATCTCTGAAAGTATCTTAGTCTGTCTTAGTCCTTTGGCTGCACGGGCAACTTATTCCCTGAAGTGCAAGGCCCAAACAATTCCAGAGATTAAAAAGTGTTTCAAATCCATTGTGTTGAAGTTTGGCTGCAGCTGAGAAGTGCAGGAGGTCAGATGAGTGTGCTCAGTGTGAGATAACCCTTCTCTCTGCTGCGCTCGACCCACAGGGCGATAACAAGAAAATGGAAGATGCCAAAAGCTATTTGAGTCTTCCTTGCACCAAAACGGAGATGGAGGAGAGGGAGGCTCCTTCAGGGAAGAACCTGCACCACCTGGCCAACTTCACCCCCACGAAAGACAGCACAAAGGACAGCTTCCAGATCGCCACTGTGATCTGCTCCACCAAACTCACCCAGAATGGTACGTCCTGCGCTGGGGGTTTGAAGCAAAGAGGGCATTTTCTTCACCCAGATGTTTTGGCAGTGCAGGATGGGTGGGCACAGTGCTTGAGCTTTAATTTTGCTGTTTTGGTTGTTAGTGGCAGCCCATTGTTGGCATCACATTACCAGTACAAGCTACAGAGGTGTTTGTGCAGCCACTGGCAACCACATCCCGTGAATGTTGTATCCAAACTCCCCCTGTTAAATCCTTGTGGAGAAACGGCACCTCCCAGTGACAGTGTGTGTGTTCTCTCAGCATTGTGAATGTTTCAGGTTAATTATCTTCTCTGCTATTAAGAGAGCAGCAATTAGAACTGAGCTCTCCAGGCTGCTGTTGTACATTAACTCTGCTTTTCATGCTGCCAGAGGGGTCAGAACGAAGGGATGTGCAGATGGGAACGAGTGCAGCGTGTGCTGGGAGATGATGGGAGACTTCCAGTAGCTCTGGAAGGCTCTTGGGCTAAGCCATGCACTCTGATAAAATCCCTGGCTTGAGACACCTCCTCTGAGTGAGTGAGAAACCTGCAGAACTGCCTCCAAATGCCTCGTGTTGTCAGGGCTGCACCGAGGTTTCCTTTTATAGCAAAACTTCCCTTCCTCGCCACGACAGAGGAACCACCTCCAGGTAACATTCTGTGCATCAGGGTGACTTTTCCTCTTACACTGCTGCTAAAAATAACCTCTAGACTCGTTCTGCAGCCCTTAAGTCAGCTGGGGGGGGGTTGGAATTGCTAATTGCTGCCGTTGTTGTGCCCTTGCCAGTTGACCTGCTGGGTTTGTTGAACTGGCGCTCCAACTCCCAGAACATCGCCCACAACCTCAGGAAGCTCATGGAGGTGGAAGGAGGGGAGATTGTGAAGGTATTCCCAGGGATTTGGGTCTCCTTTGTTGTTGCACAAGCTCAGGTGGTTGACCTTGAAGGGTTGGGGCTGTGCTGTGCCCAAAAAGGGGCTGGGAGGGCAGTTCCAGGGGAATC
>NW_020897837.1:491384-492691 GCF_003984885.1 Neopelma chrysocephalum | reverse complement strand
GTGTTTGATGCCCTGGTGAGTGAGTCTTTTGGGCATTTAGAGTATTTGTTTTCAGCCACATTTTCAGCCTTGTTTCTGGTGATTCCTTTAGATGAGCAGCTGGTATTTTGCTCTATTAATAAATTACATTTAAACTCTTCTTAAGGCGTTTTCAGAGCTAGGACTGAAGTACTTTAGCTTTTTAGTAACCACAGTAAAAACAGTAATAAATAAATAAATACACCCAGTGTTTAGTGACTATTAGAACATCAATAACACTCTGTGGCATTAATGCTGTTAAGAAAGCAAACAAAACCTATAATCCAGCAAAAAAAATGACATGCAACTGGAGATGAGTTATGTTGCACTGTGCAGCTCTGTACATGTGTTTCCTTTTGAATTTTTGGCAGGTATTTATTATTTCTTTGATTGGAGACATCAAGTTCCAGCACTTCAACGCTGTCCTTGAGACTTATATTTACAAGCACTTCAGTGCAACCCTGGCATATGTGTGAGTATTGGTAGCCCAGGCTGATGGCTTGGGATGGGATTACTGTTTAATTCTGGTAGTGGTGGTATTTATTAGATTATTTTTGATGATGGCAACGTGATAAAAGCAGCAGAGCCCAGAGAGTCCCATCCCATTCTTCTCCACTTTCACAGGAGAGAAAGACAACCTGTAATTCCTCTTTATACCCTCTAAAAATTTCTGTTGGGAGATTTTATTTTTATTTTTCTGTAAGGGAAGGACACTCCTGTCGTGGATCTTGACTTTCCAACTCCTTGATCCGGCACCCCTCAACCCAAAAGTCATCACCCTCATGGGGAGAGGGAACTAAAAAGTTAAAACTGAGGCCAATAATCTCTTCTTTTGCTGATTTTTTCCTGATTCAGGTGAATTCCTGGTGCTGAGTGCTCAGCATCTCTTGCTGGCTGTCACCCTAAAGATAATTCCATGAGGAAACACAATTTGAAGTCCCCATCTCCTGGATTTCTTTCTCTTTCCTTGCCCTGCCACACAATCACTGCTTCCATATGATTTCCTTCCCTTCTTCCCTGTAACCTGTGGAAGAATCACCATTATTTCCCTCACAACAAACAGGCTTTTTAGTCTGATTAATTGGCACATTCTGGCTTAGCTTTGTTGTTGTTCCCTTGCCTTCTTTTCCAGCTTGGCTTGACGTGACACCTGCACGATGCCAAGTGAACTGTAATATTCCAGAGCATCCTTTGTGTGTTCCACGTGCCAGAATTTGGGAAAAGGGGGGAATTGGATGCTGGCAGGGTGGCAAATAGAGCAGCAAGAGCTTGGCTGTCACTCTCACACT
>NW_020897837.1:473767-486384 GCF_003984885.1 Neopelma chrysocephalum | reverse complement strand
AATATATATTTTTATATAAAATATTATATATTTATATAATATATATTTATATATAATATATATATTATATATATTTTAAGATTGCAATAATGATATCTATTAAAAAAAAGCTACAAGCTCTAGTGCATTTTAATGTACGTTAATTTTTGATGAGCTTGGTAAGTATTTCAGTTAAAATGCCTGGCATTTGAAACATAAGAGGGGATAAACACAATGTACTGAAATCCCCCTGGCACTAAAAATTTTATTATCTATGGATTTATTGAATTTAATAGGAGTTTTGACTGAGTTACCAGTGAGTAAAGGTTGTAGTCATAACTATCTAGACACAAAAGTAACCATGGTGGGGTTGGATCAAGGCTTGGACTTGGTGATCTCAGAGGTCCTTTCCAACCTGGCTGATTCTGTGATTCTGTGATTAAACCACATCCATCAGCAGGGAGTCCTGGGCTCCTGATGCCACAGCCCCTGGGGATTTATTCTGGGGTGTTGTTGACTCAGAGCAGCATTTGTGACATTGAGTAAAATCATGTTTAATGACTTATTTAAGTCAGGAACCAGAAAAGGGAATGAAGATGGAAAGGAAAAGCGTTTCCCCCTCTCTCACTGTCTCTCTTTGTGCTCCTTTTCTCTTTATATAATTCTTTCCCCTCCTCTAAAGTTTAATTAAATCCTTTAATCTTGCTTTAGTGGGCAGCAGTGCAAATAATTCCCAAAATGGTAAGAATTTTGTACAATGCACATCCCCAAAGACTTTCAGCATGAAACCAGGTGAAACATTAGCTTTTGACTTTCAGTAGGACACCAGGTGAAACATCAGCTTTTTATTTTTTGAGGCCCTTAAAACGAACAGCCTTGCCCAGATTTTTCTCCAAACTCCCCAAAATGGTCAAAACCAATATTAAAGCAAGTCTCTGGTGCACGACACTGTGGCTTTTTTTGCCCCCTTTATTCCTTGTTTTTGCCACGGGGAAGTGCTTGATTATTGAAATACCAGCTGCAGTTGTGTTCTGCCTGCGTCAAAACCCTCCAAAAAGGTTTGTGATTCGTTTTGGAAGCTGAGGTGACTCTTTTTCCCCTGTTCAGGAGGAATTTTGCTTTCCATCTGTTGAGCAACACAGCCACCTACAGGTCACTCTCCCTCCGTGTGGGCTCAGAGCTGCTTTTGCTCTCACCCAAATTATTTGTTGTGGAGGGAGAAAGAAACCAGAATGAAATGATGAGCAGGAATTCTGCTGCTCTTTGAGCCAGGAAATGAGGGAGGGGTTATATAGAAACACTCTCAGAGGGGAGAAGGGTGTTGGGAAGGTAAATCTGAGGGATTTTGGGAAAAGGTGAGTTCAGGGCAGAGTTGAAACAAATCTGATGTCGAGTGGCCCTCAATTCAGAATTTCTCCCTGAAAATCTGAGTTGAGGGAGGAGGAGGAGAGCATCATAAATGAAGTTCAGGGTGAGGTTAAGCTGGTGCTCACAAAGCTCCCCTTGCAGGTTCAATGGGTCTGGTTCTACCAGAGCTTTCTGCATCTCCTGACTCAAATAGGAGAATGTTCCTAATATTCTTCTGTATTTCTCTGTGGCCACATAAAGCTTCTATATGGGGCCATAATTATTATTGTAATTATTAAAACTGCCTGCTCATCATTTAGAATTCCAGAATAGAATCACAGAATGGTTTGGGTTGGAAGGGACCTTAAAAATCATCTCGTTCCAACCTCCTGCCTTGGGCAGGGCTGGATTTAAACAGAAACTCATTGAAAATAACAATTTCTAATCTCATTTTCACACATCCTTAAATCTACCCAGCAAACCCACCTTTTTGCTGGTGTAGCAGCTGTTCATACCAACAGCACGTTTTGTTTCCCTGCAATAATTGGCTTTATTTTTGCTGTTTGTTGCCGGGTTTTGTTGGCTCTGGTGTTTGCAGCCCTGCTTTGCATCGTGCCTTGGTTGGTTTAACACTGTTAGAAGTTAATTCATCTCCTCAAGGTGCCCCTGTGTCGAGCCCAAACCTTTCCATCAAGCCCTGATTTAATAATGCCTGAAGGATTTTTCCTGAGGCAGCACCCAAAGCCCATTTCTCTCCCTCCATCACTTGCCAATTTTTCTGAGCAAACTGTTCAGCTCCACAGAGGGGTTTTTTTTATTTTGCTGGGGATGGTTTCAGGGGGGTGGTTTTTCCTGTGACCTTCTTTGTGTCCCTCTCATTTTTAATGCTGATGTGGTGTCCTTTTAGAGACTAAAATTGATTTCAGTGCTTTTAGATCTGCAGAGACCACAATGTAGAGATCAATATTGCTGATATTCCCTTCTTTAACTCATCTCTCCTCTTTTGCCTTTTCCTTTTTTCCTCATTGCACAATTCAACCTTGCCTTGCCCAAGTCTTAAGTCTTGTTTGGAGCAGTTTGGAGAACATAAAAAGTGTCTTTTGTTCAATAATGCTCTAAATCATGTGTCTGACATCACATTCACTACCTGACTTTAGGTGTCCTTCTTAAACTGGACCAGAAAAGACTTAACTAATATAAATTAATAATAAATACATTATAATTTAGATGTAATTTAGGTCTAATTTAGATGTAATTTAAGTCTAATTTAGATAAAATAGAGGATCCTGCATAGAGCTGTTACAGTCATCATTCAGGGATTTGGAAACAAGTCCCTGAATATTGGTTTTGCTTTTTAATCCAGCTTGTGCACCAGGACTCCCTCCAACGCAGCTTAATTCAAACCAGTGAAGACAGATTTAATTAAACAGCTCAACATGTCCTGTGGAATTATTTCTCCTGGTGTAATTGAGTGGATGGGATGTCAGAAGTAATTTAGTTATTGGGATATACCCACCCAATGAGAGAGATCCCTCTCAGGGTATTGATTGTTAATCAATGCAGTCGTTAATCAGTGCACTTGCAAACGTTTGCACTTCCCTGGGTTTTGATGTGGATAAAAAAAAAAAAATCTCTGCAGCCTGATGGGCTCTGGGTTTTATTTTTGCAACAGGACTTCCTGATGGAAACATTCATCATGTTTAAGGACCTGATTGGGAAAAACGTGTATGCAGCTGACTGGATGGTGATGAATATGATGCAGAGCAGGTGGATATTTCTGTGTATTTGCTGCTCTTTGAAGTCTTGCTTTGGAGCTTTTGTGGTTCTGACAGGAGGGTGACTCGGGCAGGTTTATTTTCTGCAACCATTTCTGGGTGGTTTAAATGAGATTTCAGTGAATTGTGTTTCCTGTTGGTGGCACTGGGAATCTCTCTCCTGTTTGTGGCTCTCATGCCCCACAAACCATGGGGTCTTTCATCCAGTGGGAGAGTGGCCATAAATCAGAGAAGCCTTTTTGGTTCCAGTTTGGGGGGGATCCCGTGGCAAACCTAAAGCCAGAGCTGGACAGTGTTTAACCACTCTGTCAGTGAAGAAACTTGCCCTGATATCCAACCTGAACCTCCCCTGGTGTGACTTGAGGCCACTAAACCAAGGAATAACTTTCCCTGAACGTTCCTCCACTGGGAAAGAGGTGGAAGGGATTCCAGAGGAATTCCTTCCTTCTTTGGGAGCATCTGTTCCTGGAGCCATAAACCCAGAGCTGCAATGTCATTTATTTGATTTCAAAAGCCACCTTTTATGGATGCTTTTATCTTTTCAGGGTTTTCCTCAGGGCAGTGAACCAGTTCACCTCTGTCCTCAACCAGGCATTCCTGGATCCAAAAAATTTTGAACTCCAGGTAATCCTCCCTGTTGTTCCTGGGTTTTCTTAACAGCCCCCAGACCTGAAAGGCAGGAAGAACAAATAAATCCCACTGTGAACAGATCCACAATGTTGATTTTCTCCCTCATCAAGGGGACCAGCAGCACTGGGGGTTGTGCAGCTCTGTTGTGCTGCTTGTTGCTTTTCCTTTGTCTCCTCCTGTTTTATTTGAGCCCTGTTTCTCTTCCCCAGCTCTGGAATAACTATTTCCACTTGGCAGTGGCCTTCCTGACTCACGAGTCCCTCCAGCTGGAGACCTTCTCCCAGGCCAAACGCAGCAAAATCATCAAGAAGTGAGTTTGCATTTCAAACCTGCCGGAGCTTTTCGCTTCATTTGTGCTGCTCCAGAGGTTCCCCTGAACCCTCAGGAGGAGAGGAAGTGCCAGGGAAGTGTTTAATTAATGAGGGATGATAAAGGGGTGACCAGGAGAGGTGATTGGGGGTGTCTGAGTCGGGGCAGGCACATCCTGAGCTGTTGGAGCTGAACTTTTTCCAGGGTAAGGTCTCTAACAGGGGCTTGTCACAGCTCCCAAAATTCCCTCATGCAATTCCTCAGCCTCTGTGGAAGGCAGGGGAGAGGAATCCCAAAACCCCTCCAGCTTTTCAGTCCCCCCACCTTTGATTTTTTTTCACTTCAGAGCCGCTCACCCCCCAAAAGTAGGAATAAATACCCCAATTTTTACTGACTGAGCAGCTTTCACTTCTTCATTTAGTTGGAATCAAGTCCCTAAATACCCTTTGAGGTTCTTGACACAGACTTTTATGAGGGCATCCGTAGTTTGCCACCTTTTTCCTGCTTTAAGAAGCCTGAGCATTAAATCTTGATGCATTCTCTCCATGTCAGCAGTGAAAGTTTTGGGGAAAAACACCAAACACCCCAAAATTCGGGGTGGAATTAATTGCCTGAAGCAGCAGAGCTGCAGCTTTATTGTGTCCTCAGAACTCTGCAGTCTCCTGTCACAGTGACAGATCTTTAGGTTTGCCATGGAATTCTTCAGGTAATTCCAATGCTCAGGCCTTTGTCACCTTTGCCTTTTAATCCTTTTTCCAGGTACGGGGACATGAGGAAAGAAATCGGCTTCAAAATAAGGGATATGTGGTACAACCTGGGTGAGTTCCAGCCAAAAAATCATCTTTGTTTGAGCTCTCAAGCTGGGCCTCAGATCCTTTATTTCTTTAGAGAAGCTGCACGTGTTTAATGTGGGGAAATGCACACAAAAATCCCTTTTCCTTTTGCTGGGAATAACTTGCAAAAGCTGATTTATTTTCTCACATCAGCTGCTGAGATAATGTCTTAGATTCCCTATAAAGGATATTCCATATAAAATGGAATTTTTCAGAGACCCTTCATGATTTGCAATTCAGCTCAATTATTTTCTGTACCCTTGCTGAATTGTGGAGCTGTGGGGGGGTTAATTCTGCTTTAAGTAGCCATTAACCACATAAAATACACATTCTGAGCACAATATTTGTGCTTCATGGTCTTTATAATGTGCTTAAACATTCAGATATCCAAATCCTGCCCTTGGATATCCAGATCCTGGCCTTGGATGTGTCTGACTTTGGTTTTCTTGCAGGTCCCCACAAGATAAAATTCATTCCAGCCATGGTGGGGCCAATCCTGGAGGTCACCCTGGTGCCAGAGCCTGAGCTCAGGAAAGCAACAATTCCCATCTTCTTTGACATGATGCAGTGTGAGTTCAACTTCAGTGGGAACAGGAACTTCCACATGGTAAGGGAATACCATAAATGTGCAATATCTGTACGTGTGGAATGCAAGAAAATATAATATATGCAATATAATACAGTCTAGGTGCAATATAATAACATGTATGTGCAATATAATACAATATAGGTGCAATATAACACATTTATGTACAGTATAATACAATCTACACATCTAAATTGGGAAGCAATTTGGGGACCTTAAAATAGTAGGTTAAAAAATAATGTCTGTTTATTCACCTTTATAATAACAATATAAATTCCCCCCAAGACAGATTTTGGGCTGTAAATATAAGTTACTGTGGAGAAAATGGCTGGACAGGCAAATGTTAGGACTTTGGGGTTGCTTAAATGCTGATTAATCCCTCAGTAACTCCAAATTTGACAGCACATACCACATTTTGGAATAATTCTGGAAAGGAGAACAGGGATATAGGGACAGACAGGGTTTGCTTGAGGTTCCACAGGTAAAAGGAAAAGTAGGAAGCAGGATCTGGATCCCTGAGTTCCAGCCCTGGGATAATTTCTCCAAAAGTTGCCTTTTATTGCTGCTGGGAAGCACCAGCAAGTCAGGAAGGAAAAGGAGCTTCACTTTTGCCCTGAGGTTGAGTTTTCACTGCAGTTTTTAAGGATTTACTCTTCCAGCTTTCCCCTGGGAATATCAGGCATTCCCATCTCACCTGGCAGGTGGGGACACTGCAGCTGTGCTGCAGACAATGTGGTACTTATTTATTTATTCTATTGTGGTATTTATTTTATTTTATATATTTTATTTTATATATTTTCCCAGTGCTATTTATATATATTTATATATTGTGTATATATATATATAATATATATATGATATCAGTGCTATTTATATATATTTATATATTGTGTATATGTATATATATATAATATATATATGATATATAGATACATGATATAGATATATCTATGTATACTAATATACATAGATGTTAAAAAATGTATGAAATATATATTTCTACACTGGGAACAGTTATGAGTGAGACTGTTTCCTTGCTCTGCACATCACAGGGTGGAGATGATCCCCCAGGACTTGGTTCTGGCCCCATGAGAAGTTGGTTTAATTAGGAACACCAGTGTTTGTGATGATGGTGGCACTTTGGTTTGTCTGGAAGTGAGAGCACTTCAGAGCCACTCATCCCCCAAAAGCAGGAATAAATACCCCAATTTTTACTAACTAAGCAACTTTCACTTCTTCATTTAGTTGGAATCAAGTGGTGGTGGCACTTTGGTTCCTTTAGGGTGAGTTCTGTGAGCTGGAAACTTCTCCATCCTGCAAAACTGATCTGCTGATGGATAAGGAGAAGGGGGAGTGTTCCACCAGAGCATGACTTTGTAGGATGAGAGAGGGAGGACTTGTATCTCCTCACTCCACTCTTGTCATTTTGGCCTCTTCCCCTTTTTATTGTGCTCCAGCAATGGAAGGATCCTCTGCCTTGGGCTGTAAAACCAGTGTGTGATGGTGGGGTGGGGTCACAAACACCAGCCAGGAGAGTTTCTGGTGCTCAGCTCACACCCCTGAGAGCTGCTCCCTGTTTAATTGTGGGGGGGTTTTTTTGCCTTTTCAGTTTGAAAACGAGCTGATCACCAAGCTGGACCAGGAGGTGGAGGGCGGCCGAGGGGACGAGCAGTACAAGATCCTGCTGGAGAAACTGTAAGTTTTATACACGGCATGGACAGTTTATTTGGCTGTTTTTCTAATGCAAAGAAACCCTAATTTATTGCTCCAGTGAGGTAGGAGGCAGTGCAGCTATTTTAGTGCCCAAAAATTCTGCAGCAGCAACTTTCACAACTGCCCTAAACTGGGAGTCAGAACTCACAGTCAGGTGCCAAAGTGGAAAAACTTGAGAAGAGCAGGCTCAAAGTTAAATCAAAATCAGCTTTTAGCACCAAGAACCCATTTTTTTTGCTCAACAAGTCATGTCTTGACCTGCCTGACCTGGGTCTCTCAGGGGTGGGTGTTCAGCGCTGACCCCAAAATTCGATTTACCACCACTCGGAACCATAACTGAGCTGTCCTGGGGTGTCCCTGCAGGCTCCTGGAGCACTGTAGGAAGCACAAATACCTGGCTGCCCCTGGGGAGGTGTTTGCCCTGCTGGTCAGCAGCCTGCTGGAGAACCTGCTGGACTACAGGACCATCATGCACGACGAGAGCAAGGAGAACCGCATGAGCTGCACCGTCAACGTGCTGGTAGGGGGGAGGCTGGGCCTGCACTCCTCACTCCTGGCTTCTGGGCATCCTGAAGGAGTTTGGTTTTATTTGGGGGATCCTAAAGGAGCTGGGTTTTATTTGGGGGGATGATTTGAATTCGTTCTTTGAGCCAGTTCTGGTTAATGATGTGCCCAAATCAGGCTCTCGAGCTGTGAACGTAGGAAGGGGGACAGTCCAAAATCGAGTCGTGGGGCTGATCCTTGGCCAGATGATAATCTGGAGCCCTGAAACAGAGGCAGGAAAGATGCCTAGTGGATAGTTTGAGTCCCTGTTCCACTGGCAAGAGCTCTGGACAAGTCACTTTGTGTGATTTGCCCCTTTTCTGGAGGTGATGGTGACCCCACCTTGTGTTAAAAGGATGGTTACAGGGATGTGTGCACCCAACAGCAAAGATCTTTAATACATCTAAACCAGGGATATATGGATCTAAGCAGCCAAAATGGCACTAAACATCTTTTAAAACATCTAAAACTGATGCTCAAGTTACTTGTCTGGGGATAATTATGCAAATCCCTGATGCTTTATGTTGTAAGTTTGACTTTTTCTACTGTTGGCAGAACTTTTATAAGGAGAAGAAGCGAGAGGACATTTATATCAGGTGGGTTGTTTCCCTCCATAATCCTGCCCAAAGCCTGGATTCCCTTGGTGTTCTGTACATGGGCACAGGATTCCTTCCCACCAAGGCACAGCAGCTTTTCCTTTCTCCAGGTACCTCTATAAACTCCGGGACCTGCACACAGACTGTGAGAACTTCACAGAGGCAGCTTATACCCTGCTGCTCCATGCAGAGCTGCTCCAGGTATCCCACTAAACCCACTTTTAATTCCCACTGCCAGGGTTTGGGGTTCTAAACAAAGTACAAACAGCTCAGAATAAACAATTCTTTTTTTCCCCCTTTTTTTTCCTCAACTTGACTTTGCATCATGAAGGTCATTGAGGAGCTCTGTGAATTTTTCCAGTTGCACAGCAGTGGAATGAATAAAATGAAACATTATTAATACCAATTATTAATTATTGGGAGCTAGGAGAAAATGCCTCAGCTTATATCACTGCAAAGCTTCCTTTGCACTGATGATGATTTGCCTTGAATGCAGCCCTGTAAGTGCCACTGGAAGGATTAATTCATCTGAAAATGAGCAGTTTTTTCCCCTTTCTCCCTTTGTGCAGTGGTCTGAGAAGCCCTGTGCCTCCCACCTCATGCAGAGGGACAGCTTCTACGTCTACTCCCAGCAGGAGCTCAAGGAAAAACTCTACCAAGAAATCATCTCCTTCTTCGACAGGGGCAAAGTGAGTGTCTGACCCTGCTCTGACTCTAAATCCTGCCTCCAAAATTTACTTTATTTAGTGTTTACTCACTGGTCAGTCCTTGGCTCAGTGGGTGTCACTGGTTGAGGTTGGTGACAGGGGTAAAAGCAGAGGTGATTCCACCCCAGGCTTTTGAAGCTCAGGCCTGGCTTAGTGCTGTGACACGAGCAGGGCACGGGTTTGTCCTGGTGATGCTGGAACCTTCTGTTCCCTTGTTGGTTGAGGAGCAGCTGGAAAATGAAGCCTGTTCAGGATCCTGGGTGTGAGAGAAAACTGGAGGGGTTTTCCTTCTTTTCCTGGAGAATGTCTGTCAGGTTTTTGGCATTGTCTGCTGATCCTGACCCTGCCTGGCTGCACTTTGGAGAGGTGGTTCCACCAGGGCTGAATGTCTCCTTAGGATGGATTTAAGCTGAAAGATGAGAGATTTAGGTTGGGTAGTGGGAAGGAATTGTTCCCTGTGAGGGGCTGGGATGGGATTCCCAGAGAAACTGTGGCTGCCCCATCCTTGAAGGTTCCAAGGCCGGGGGTTGGAGCAACCTGGGGGTGGAATTAAATGATCTCTAAGATCCCTTCCGACCCAAACCATTCCATGATTCTGTGATGAGGCAAAGCCAAGGAAGTGCTGCTGTAGGAAGAGACCACCTGGGCTTCTCTCCCCTGTTTAGACTTGTCCTTGCACCTCCCTGTGCCTGAGTTTTCCCTGTCAGGATTCCAGTGGAAACCTTGCTCCGTAAATGCCTTTCAGATCCACAAATGAGCAGCTCTGTGTAACAATCACTGCCAAAAATGCACATCCCAGGGGCTGGGGGAGAGCTGGCAGGGCATGAAAGTCCTGCCTGGCTGGAAATCAGCTGCAGTTCTGTTCACCTGTCTGTGCTAATGGATGCTTTTAACTGAGTCTTTTATGTTATTTGTGCTCTTCTTCCCCCTCTCCTTCCTCCCTTCACCCTCCGTGGAGATGTGGGAAAAAGCCATCCAGCTGAGCAAGGAGTTGGCTGACATGTATGAAAACAAGATCTTTGATTATGAGGGGCTTGGGAATCTCCTGGTAAGACTTTTTTCCTCCTTTTTCAGCAGGCTACTCGCTGCTTGAATTAATCTTGTTGGGCAGGATTAGCCTAAAATGCATTTATGGTAAAGACAAGCAAAGCAACATAACCCTGGACTGTTAAAATTAATGTTGCTGAGCAGCATAAGCCTAAAATACATTTATGTTAAAGACAAACCAACTGTTTAAATTAATATTGTTGAGCAGGATAAGCCTAAAATACATTTATGTTAAAGACAAACCAACATAAGTCCCAACTGCTTAAATTAATATTGTTGTGCAGGATAAGCCTAAAATACTTTTATGTTAAAGACAAACAAACCAACGTAACCTCCATGGCTTTGTGATGTTTTTAATATTAGAATAATGTTTTTATAGGTTTTTTTAAGTAGGTTTTGACCTCCTAACTAACAGGACAGTACCATGGGCAGATGTTTAGAATTCTTACTGTTAATCAAATAAAGCAACTTTGGCAAGATGTATTTTCAGACTCCCTAAATCTCATCACCTCGTTACTTCTGTGGTCAAACTACTGTGTGAAAACACAGAACTACAGAATCCTCTTGGTTCTGAATTATATTTTTTAGTAATTAAAGGTGGAACCAGATGGTCTTTATGTTCTTTCACAGGAGGATCATCTGCCCAGTTTTATTTCTGCCAGTTCTCTGACATTTGTCACCATTTGTGTCTGCTCAGCTTCAGAATATATTTATATTTAATTGGCTTTCCAGCAGTTAAGGATTTCAAGTGTCCTCCTGGAATCCTAAAAGCCATGGCATCGTTCTCAATGTCTGCAAACCAGGAAATGAAGTTGAGTCTGGTCCAGACAAACCAAATATTTAATCAAGTAAATGGACAAGCAGCAGAGAGTGGATCCAAAAGGCAAATTGTAAAATGCATTGTCAGGGAGAGCTGCTGGGAGCTGCAGCCTGGCAGTGTCCAGAGGGAAAAGGTGGGGTGGTTTTTTATCTTCCAGAAAAAAGAGCTATTTTTTTTATTTTCCAGAAAAAAAGAGCTACTTTTTATGAGAATATCATGAAGGCAATGAGGCCTCAGCCAGAGTACTTTGCTGTTGGATACTACGGGCAGGGTTTCCCCTCTTTCCTCCGGGTAAGAATTCTTCAACACTCCCTTCCTGCAGTGCTGGGGACCCCAAAAATCCCAACTTTTGCACAGGTACCAAGAGAATTCGATGCCAAACTCCTTTTCCTTTGCATGTCACTGCCAGGTCTAAATCCCTGAAGTATTTCAGAGCATTTCAGTGTCTAAAAACAATTAAGAGATGAAATTCTATGTGTTACCAGCTTTAATAGTGTTGCAATAGGGTTTGTCCTGACGTGGATTTAAACAGAATCTTCCTTTTATATTGGTGCCCTCTGACATGAGATTGTTGCTGTTAGGGAATGTTTAGCCTGGGAAGAATTTATCCTGTAGCTTTTCAGCCTGGATCAGCCTGATTTTCAGACATGGATCATTCCAGTACTCAGGCACATCAGTGAGAGTTTGTCCCACGCAGAGGAATTAAAGTGCAAAGGTGCTTCTTGTCTGAGGCAGGTGCTGAGCACGTGCTACAGCACATGAATGAGTCCCATGGGCATGGCAGGAAATATTCCTGGCTCTTATTGAAAATTCAGGAATATTTACATTCTCAGGCCAGAGTTGTTTGAAGTTCTGGCCTTCGGTGGAAGCCAAGCTTAATGAAAGAGGAGAGTGTTTAATTAGAGCTGTGTGGTGGAATGGCATAGAAGGCTTTGGCCTCCAGGGCATGTTTTTGGGTCCTTCCCTTCCACAAAGCACCACTGCCAGGTGGACAGGCTGGAAAAATAATTGGCCACGGGCTGGTGTTTGGTCTGTCAAGCAAAACTGCCAGGGCTGGACATTTGGGAATGGGGCAGGGAAAACTCCTGTCTGTGCACAGGAACATCCCTCAGGTCACTCCCACCACCAGTGGGCTCAAGGACCAGCTCCCTGCATTAAAGAACTTTTTGGCACACGTGTTCTCTCACTTAAAACCAGCCCCTGTGCTGGAGCTGTGGGTTCTTGGGGTGCTGGAAAGCAGGGACAGCTCAGTAACACCCGGATGTGTTTGTGAGGATATGAACACAAGGGGATGGAGTTGAGGATGTCCCTGCTCATTGCAGGGGGGTTGGACTAGATGACTTATAAAGGATCCCTTCTAGTCCAAACCAAAGGATCCCTTCTAGTCCAAACCAAAGGATCCCTTCTAGTCCAAACCAAAGGATCCCTTCTGATTCCAACCAAAGGATCCCTTCTGATTCCAACCAAAGGATCCCTTCTGATTCCAACCAAAGGATCCCTTCTGATTCCAACCAAAGGATCCCTTCTAATTCAAACCAAAGGATCCCCTCTAGTTCAAACTAAAGGATCCCTTCTAATTCAAACTGAAAGATCCCTTCTAATTCAAACTGAAGGATCCCTTCTAATTCAGACTGAAGGATCCCTTCTAATTCAGACTGAAGGATCCCTTCTAATTCAACCCGAAAGATCCCTTCTAGTTCAACCCAAAGGATCCCTTCTAGTTCAACCCAAA
>NW_020897837.1:468336-473757 GCF_003984885.1 Neopelma chrysocephalum | reverse complement strand
CCAAAGGATCCCTTCTAGTTCAACCCAAAGGATCCCTTCTAGTTCAAACTATTCTCTGATTCTGTGTATTTTGTAGACAAACCTGAGGTTCCCTTTCCCAGGCCTTGCCTCCCCAGAGCTGCTGAGCTCTCACTCCAACCCATTTCTTCCCTCACCTCTTCTGTCTATCGAGCTTAAAAACCATCCCTTCCCATGAACCAGACCTCTGAGACTGCTCTGGGGGTGTTTGGAAGCTCGTTCTCATTCTCTTTTTCCTCTTCTCCCCCAGAATAAAATCTTTATCTACCGTGGCAAGGAGTACGAGCGGAGGGAGGATTTCAACCTGAAGCTGCTGACCCAGTTCCCCAGTGCTGAGAAGATGACCAGCACTGCACCTCCAGGGGAGGACATCAAAGCTTCTCCTAAACAGTGTATCTTTTGCTTCTGATGCGTTTTGGGCACCTTCAAGAGCCGCCTCTTTCCTGGAATGGGTCTCCAGCAATAATAAGCAAGGAGCTCATTGCTCCGGGGGGGGCTTGGAAGGCACGAAAATAGGGATATCTGGGGTTGCAGCAGGGAATTTAAGCAGGCTGGAAGGAGAGGGGCAGCTTGGTGCTGTCAGGGTTAACCAGGCTGTTGTCTGGGTGAACCCAGAACAGGTTGCAGGTGTTGCCTAAAGAAAATGCAGGGAGGAAAAAAACCTCCAAGGCAAGTTAGTTTTGGAGGTGAGATGAGAAAAGGATTTTAATTTGTGCCTCTGAGGCGTGAGATTACAAGACACACGCTCCTTTTTAATTCTTACTGTTTTGCCTCTCTGCTGGTGGAGCTCCAGGCTGTGTCCCAGCACCCCAGTAGGCTTAAGATCCTCTTCATTTGAGCCTGACCAAGTGCAACCTGGTGAGGATGCTTCACATCCCTGCTCGTGACTCCAGGGAGTGTCAGGGGTGCTCCTGGCAGACCAACAGCAGGAAAAACCAAGTTCCTAGGCCAGACTGGAGCATCTGATGGTCCATTTTGGCCTTAAAATCCTGTGCACAGAGGCACAGCTCAAGCAGTGATACCAGATGCTTCCCTTGCAAGAATCCTGCCAAGCACTGAATCCACAGAGGAAATTAAAATTCAGTCAAGACCAAACTTGGTATCAAAAATGCCTCTTCTGTTGCTGCTTTGTTTCAGCTACTTCCTTTGCATCTGTTTGTGTTTGTTCTAATGTTTTTGGCTCGAGATGAACCTGAACTGCACAAATTTGGCTGCAGATCTGAACTCTTTACCAAAAGCTTGGGGGGGTGTTTGGTTCCGGGGCTCTGGCACAGCCCCACAAGGAAGGGGAGCAGCTGCACAGCTTGGATTTGGGACAGGTTCCTCTCAGCCTCCTCCAGACACCTTCTGAGAAGATGAGGAGTCTGAGTGCCCAGCTCAGTGTTGTGTCAGGCAGAGCTTGATGGTTCTGTAGTTTGTCTTCATTTCAGGCTTTTTTACCTTCCTTTGTCTCAGGCTCTTTTTTCCTTCGGTTTGACCTGTTTTTGTTGCTGTTTTGTGATAAAACAACGTGTTCTTTTGCTTTGCTGACAGTGCCCTGGGAGCTGGGCACAGTCTCAGGCCCTGCCTAGAGCCTCCAGCAGACCAGTGGTGCCCCAGTTTGGGACTGGGAGTGTGTGGATGCTCATCCTGGCACGGAGCCCGGGCTAATAAGCTCTCCTGAGAGAGAGGAGGGATTAGTTGGGCTCAGAGCTTGATCTGATGCGGGTTGGGCTCAGCTTTGGCAGGGATCCAGCTGGCTCCTCAGAGCAGGGTGACCTTGCTTTGGCTTTCCAAACACTCCTTAGAAATGCCCTCAGTGAAGGGAAGGATGTGTGGGGGCTGCCTTTACCCACAGGGCCCCTTCAGAGGGCAGTTGGCAGCTGATTCCCAGAAGTAATCTGCTAATGGAGGTCAAATTCCTTCAGCTTTGCTTTGCCAGCCAGGTTTTTCCTTCTGTGAAGCCTCAGCATGGTCCTTCTAACAGAATTTTGGAGGAGCTGTTGTGCTTGGGGATACTGTTACTGATTTTTTTTCTTTTTTTTTGAAGTCTGTGGTGGTTCACAGGTGCAAAAGCTGGAGGTGAAGTAGCTGTTCCTTGATTAGAAACAGTTCTTTTCTTGGGTTGGATTTATAAAACATTTAAAATTTATTAATTTAAAAAGTAGGAGGGAAGGAGGGGCAGCCCCACTGTGCTGGCAGAGTGATAAATCACTGGGGGGTGAGAGAGAGGAGCCACATCCATCCCTTGCAGAACCCAGGACAGAATCCTGCTTTCCTTTTTTCTTGTTTCCCAGAGTAGAAATCAACAATTTCTGAGGCTTCCCAAGCGTTTCACCGGGGAATTTCAATACTTGGAATTGTCCAAGGCCAGGCTGGATGGGGCTTGGAGCAACCTGGGCTAGTGGAAGGTGTCCCTGCCCATGGCACTGGATGAGTTTTAAGGTCCCTTCCAACCCAAACCATTCCACGATTCTGGGATAAGTACAACCCTTATCTTTATGGGCTTTTAATCCTACAAACTACAAGATGCAATACAATGCCTGGGATTTGTGATGAACTGGTATTTTCCTTCAAACACATCAAGAGCACAGGGAATTGTGCAGAATTCTGACACTTGCTGGAAACAGGGAGGGTATTTCTCTCTCTCTCTCCTGTTTTCCCAAAAGGATTCCTGGTTTTTCATCCTTAACTAGAGCTGCTCAGATGTGCAGTGCTTTATTGTGAAGCCTGTGATGAACCTGCCACCTAATTACAAAGATAAACCTGTTCCTGAACAGATCCTAAAGTAATTCATTTTCTTTTTCCCTCAACATTCCCTTTGTATTTTCCCCAACTAACTTAGGCACAGGCTGCAGTGCCTTTGTGCCCGGTGTAAATTTGTTTAATATCCAGTTTAAACTTCGTTGTGAGAAGAAAGAGTTGAATGTTCATGCAAAGGAGGGTGGGAGGTGAGGAAACTCAGTGTTTACTCTGCTTCTTTCCAGCTACTACAGAGCAAACGAGGTGCAGCAATTCACACACTCCAGACCAGTCAGGAAAGGAGAAAAGGATCCAGACAACGAGTTTGCTGTGAGTCCTTTGCCTTTTGTTTGGTTTGTTGGGGGCATTTTGACCAAAACTGTCACTTTTTCCCCCCTGTGGCTGGGGAGGTTTGGTATTAAAAGGTAGGAGAAAAAAAAAAGGGGCTGCCCTTGGCCCTGCAATCTTTGCCAGGGTGTTGGTGTCAAGGGGCTCCAGAGCTGGAGTTTTAACATTCAGAATCCATCAGAATCCATCAATATTGAGCTGTGTAGCCCCAGATTCCCACAGAGCACAGCAAGGGGCTCCCTCCCACTTAGTGCAGGTGAAAATGGTTGGGGAATGTCCTGCCAAGCTTGTTCTGGGAGCTCCACGGGGGGAGAATTGAATTGCAAGACCAATATTTTCCTTACACCTTGGCATTTTTTTTCCTTCTCTTGAGCAGACCATGTGGATAGAAAGGACAACCTACACCACAGCTTATTCATTCCCAGGCATCCTCAAGTGGTTTGAGGTCAAGCAGGTCACCACGGTGAGTTCTGTGTGGGGCTGCATCTCCTGCCCTCCAATCCCTCCAGGAATCCCTTGGGACAGTTAGGATTGCCAGTCCTTCCACTGTTGGATGGGGCACATCAGTAACTTAAATTCCTTAATTTTGTATTCAGGGGGGAGGAATAAATCACAATAAATTCCTTAATTTTATATTCAGTGGGGAGGAATCATCGTGGAATCCCGGGATGGTTTGGGTTGGAAGGGACCTTAAAGCCCATCCAGTCCCAGAAAGGACACCTTCCCCTAGCCCAGGTTGCTCCAAGCCCCATCCAGCCTGGCCTTGGACACTCCAGGGATCCAGCTTCTGTGGGAATTCCATCCCACCCCCTCCCTACCCTCACAGGGAAGGATGGTTATTATTCTAATCTGGTTTATTCTGTTTTTTTTTCTCCATCAGGAAGAGATCAGCCCCTTGGAGAATGCCATAGAAACCATGGAGCTGACCAACGAGAAGATCACCAACATTGTCCAGCAGCACATCTGGGACAGGAGCCTCCCTGTGCACCCCCTGTCCATGCTCCTCAACGGGATCGTGGACCCAGCAGTGATGGGGGGATACACCAACTATGAAAAGGTCTTTCTGGAACCCCTCTGCTCTGGAGCCAGGCTGGGAGAGCTGGGGGGTTCACCTGGAGAAGGGAAAACTCCAGGGAAACCTGAGAGCCCCTTCCAGTGCCTAAAGGGGCTCCAAGAGAGCTGGAGAGGGACTGGGGACAAGGGATGGAGGGACAGGACAAGGGGAATGGCCTTAAGCTGTAGGAGGACAGGTTTAATTAGATATTAGGAGGAAATTCTTCCCTCTGAGGGTGGGAGGCCCTGGCACAGGTTGCCCAGAGAAGCTGTGGCTGCCCCATCCCTGGAAGTGCCCTTGGAGCAACCTGGGCTAGTGGGAGGTGTCCCTGCCCATGGCAGGGGTTTTAGGGATCTTTAAGGTCCCTTCCCACCCAAACCATTCCATGAGAAAAGGTGAAGTTGTGTTTCTTTCACCTGGTTTCATTCCTCCCTCAAAGGCTCTCAGATCCTGGTGCTTCCCCTCGAGACCAGCCTGGACAAAGTTAAATTCCCCTCTGGGGCTTCCAGGAGGAGACTTTCCAGTGGGTTTGACCCCTGGAAATTCTGGTCACTTCACAAGCAGGCAGCTCAGAGACGGGGGTGGAATTAATTGATCTGGAAGATCCTTTCCAACCCAAAGCATTCCATGTTCAGCTCAGTCCTGTGACCTCTGCACTGCTCAAGACCTGGGTTGAAACCTGGGAGGTTCAGTTGAGCTTCCAGCTGTTCCCCAACCACGGCACATCCTGTGTCCGTGTGTTCAGAGCTCAAAGAGGAGCAGAAAAGAACAAAGAGCAGAGATTCCCACTGCCTGCAAGGTGGAAAACCTTGGGATGTTTAGTTTTGGTGCTGTGGGAATGATCCAGCTCTCCCGGGCCTCCTTTCCAGGGGTGACAACAACCTGCTCCTGTCTCAGGGGGCACAGAGCACGGGGCAGGTGACAAAGAAAGGCTAAAAACTGCTGTTTCTCCCTTGTATTATTAATGAGAAGGAAAATTAGGATTTCTCTTGCCAGCAAATTATCTGTGTTTGGAGTCTTTTGCAGCAAAAAGCAAATATTTCAGGGAAAAAAGCAAATATTTCGGGGAAAAAAGCAAATATTTCAGGGGAAAAAGGCAGATATTTCAGGGGAAAAAGGCAAATATTTCAGGGAAAAAAGCAAATATTTCAGGGAAAAAGGCAAATATTTCGGGGAAAAAGGCAGATATTTCAGGGAAAAAAGCAAATATTTCAGGGGAAAAAGGCAAATATTTCAGGGGAAAAAGGCAAATATTTCAGGGGAAAAAGGCAAATATTTCA
>NW_020897837.1:449994-467936 GCF_003984885.1 Neopelma chrysocephalum | reverse complement strand
AAAGCAAATATTTCAGGGAAAAAAGCAAATATTTCAGGGGAAAAAAGGAAATATTTCAGGGAAAAAATCTAGTGCTTATTTCCCTAAACTAAAGGGATGGTGTTAAAACACATCTGATCCTTCTCAGATGTGTTGCAGTCATGTGGAATGAAGGGCACAAGTTAAATGAGAGAGGGGCTGATTTATCCAGGGTCTAACTCTGCTCATTCCAGAGGAGTTGCTCACTTTACCAGGCTGAATTTGGCCCTAAATCCTCCCCTTTTATGAATTAAGGTTGACATAAAGTGTAGAATTACGAAAGTGGGAAAGCAGTTAAAACCAGGAAACACAAAGTATCTGTGACCACATCTGGAAATACTCATTTCTGGTTCATATTTTCCTATTTCAGCTGAAGATCAGAACATTTGGCTTTTGTGGGCGGCTCAAATCTCGAATTTTGATTGTTCCATTGGAGCCAAAAAGCCAAAGTCTGCGTTTTTAACATCTTTCTTCTTGCAATAATTGAACACTTTCAAGACAATTCCTCTGGGATCCCCCCAGCAGCCCTTTCCCAGGCTCACCTCCTCCTGCCATCAGCTTTTTTGGGATCATACCCCAGCCCTATAAACACTTGTCCACACAGTCCAGTTAATGGGACACAGGAGGAAAAATGCAGATTCAGAGGCTGAAATAGTTCAGGGAGGCATTTCAAAGCCAAATTAAAAAATGATTAGGGATTTTATATAGGAAAAAAAAAAAAAAAAAGAAAAATGAAACATTTCTGCCCAGGAATTGTGATCCTTTCCTTTGGGACACTGCAGCACATCCTGGGAATTGGCACAATTTTAAGGCTTCGGTCCAGTAAGTGGATTTGGTTTTGTTCAGCTTTAAACCAAGACCAGGTTGTGGTGATTGAGGGTAAATCCAGGAGAAGTGGAGTCTAAAGGTGCTTTGTTGAGCCCAAACCTCAACAGAGGCTTTATTTATTTCTACTGAGTCTTTGTGACAAGCCCCAGGTGAAAATGTTGGATTTAAGGGCTTGAATCCCAAAGCTGAAGGGAATTGCAGCAGGTCACCTTGGAGCAGGTCTGGGGTGTCCTTGTGTGCTGTGGGTCACTGGCTGCTGAAAACTAAAGAGGCTTTTTGAGGGGAAAATTCAAGATTTTGGGTCTACTCCTCATGTTGAAGGGAGAATTAATGTAACCTGGGTTATTCAAATCAATCCTGGTTTATGAGAAGGGAGTTGGACTTGAGTAAGACCTTTCTGATGGAGTAACTTTTTAAAATATATGTTTCACTGAAATTATTATTTATTGAAACAAAAAAAAGCCCTTTTTTTCCCCCATTTCTCAACAAATAACCCTGGTTCTTTTTCCCTCAGCTTGGTGGCAGGGAGGTGGCAAAATTCAGCATAATATGAGGAATAATGGCAATTAATTGCTTCTGAACCACAGGGATCTTCCCCTGGGAAAGCAGGATGGTCCTTCTATCACCTTTTTCATGTTCTCTCTTTGCTTCCAGGCCTTTTTCACCGAGAAGTATCTTCAGGAACATCCCGAAGATCAAGATAAAATCGAGCTGCTGAAGCAACAAATCGCCATCCAGGTGTGGAAGTGGGGAAGGAAGGACTGGGAGCACTGGGAGGGCAGAGGTTTTTTCATCCTCATTTTTTTCATAGAGAGATAATCTGGACAGTGCCCAGTTGCTTTTTATTTTAAGGAAACTGCCTCATCCTAAAATTGTGGCCTAAAATATTCCATGTGCTTTGTGTTACTCTGGAATATTTGCCAAGGTGGTGGGGGCTTTTCCCTCCTGAGGGTCCAAATATCTGTTACCTCGTCATGAAATCATTGGAATTGGTGTGTTTTGACCCTCAAGGAGGTGAAAATTGCCTTGTTTTCTTGGGATGCCAGTGGCATCCTGTGACATTTTATATATTCCCACCCAGCAGAGGGTGGTTAAAGCCCCCTCACAGTCCCACAGCTCTGGGGGCTGAGAAATGGTGCTCCAACATTTAAACATGGCATTTTCCCAAAGCAGAATAAGGAACCTGAGGGGGCAAGAGGGAATCATGGAATAGTTTGGGTTGGGGGTGGACTTTAAAACCCATCTCATTCCACCCCCTGCCATGGGCAGGGACACCTTCCATGAGCCCAGGTTGCTCCAACCTGGCCTTGGAACTGTGGATATAAGTGGGGAAAACAGTCATATTTTTGAGCACCTGGAGCTCACACTGTCAGGTTTGAGTGCCACAGGCCAGCAGCTGAGCTTCCTTGCCTCATCATTGCTTAGTTTTGTCTCTTCAAACCCAAAACACATTGATTTAAGTCCTTTTAAGTGCATTAAATGTATTGAGACTGGATTGGTCCGGGAACTACGACGGGGTTGGATCGAGGGTTGGACTTGATGATCTCGGAGGTCCCTTCCAACCCAGCTGATTCTATGATTCTATAATTCCATGAAAACCCCTTCCTGGAGCAGCAGGGCTGATTTATCTTCTTGGGATTTTGTTCTCCCCTCCCTGCAGATGCCCCTGCTGGCGGAGGGGATCCGGATCCACGGGGAGAAGCTGACGGAGCAGCTGAAGCCGCTGCACGAGCGGCTCACGGGCTGTTTCCGGGAGCTCAGGAGGAAGGTGGAGAAGCAGTACGGGGTCATCACCCTGGTGAGCCAGCCTGGCTGGGCAGTGCTTTGCTTCCAAAGCATCCATGTCCCCCTTTTTCCCCCCCTGTGAGCTGGGATTTACCTCCTACAGCCCCACAGGCTGGGGACAGAGTGGCTGGAGAGCAGCCAGGCAGGGAGGGAGCTGGGAGTGTGGATGGACAGGAAGCTGAACATGAGCCAGAGTGTGCCCAGGTGGCCAAGAAGGCCAATGGATCCTGGCCTGGCTCAGGAACAGTGTGGCCAACAGGAGCAGGGAAGTGATTCTTGCCCTGGACTCAGCACTGGTGAGGCCACCCCTGGAGTGCTGTGTCCAGCTCTGGGCCCTCAGCTCAGGAAGGACATTGAGGGGCTGGAGCAGGTCCAGAGAAGAGCAACAAGGCTGGGGAAGGGACTGGAGCACAAGTGCTGTGAGGAGAGGCTGAGGGAGCTGGGGCTGTTCAGCCTGGAGAAGAGGAGGCTCAGGGGAGACCTCCTCACTCTCTGCAACTCCCTGACAGGAGGGGGGAGCCAGGGGGGGGTTGGTCTCTTTTCCCAGGCAACTCTCAGCAAGACAAGAGGGCTCAGGGTCTTCAGCTGTGCCAGGGGAGGTTTAGGTTGGATATTGGGAAGAATTTCTTTGCGGAGAGGGTGCTCAGCCATTGGAATGGGCTGCCCAGGGAGGGGGTGGAGTCCCTGTCCCTGGAGGTGTTTAAGGACAGACTGGATGTGGCATCAGTGCCATGGGCTGGGAACCACAGCGGGGTTGGATCAAGGGTTGGACTTGATGATCTCGGAGGTCCCTTCCAACCCAGCTGATTCTGTGATTCTTTGATTCTATGCCTGTGTGGTTTCTCAGCCCTGTTTTTGCCTGCAGCCCCCCTCCCTGACCGAGAGGAAGCCCAGCAGGTCGGGCTCTGTGGTGCTGCCCTACATCATGTCCTCCACCCTCAGGAGGCTCTCGGTCACCTCGGTGGCCTCCTCCGTGGTCTCCACCTCCTCCACCTCCTCTGACAGCACCTCCTCCAGACCAGGCTCAGATGGGTCAGTACCAGCCTTTCCCCCTGATTTACAGCACTGCAAAAACGCCTTTGCAAGGATTTTAGTTACTCTGAAAATCAAGGTTTATTCCTTAGTAACACACATTTAAAAATTGTAACGTCGCTCCGTTTTATAGGCAGGGAGTTTGGAGCACAAATAGGGATGATTGTGGGAATTGAACCCACAGCTGCTGTCCAAATTATTTGCCTGGCACTGAATAGGGATGGGGTGTATTTCAGACACACACATTGTCTCTGCTTCCTGGGAAAACAGGAGGTGTAAGACACTCCAGGGTGGTTTATTTTGGTGTGGTCAGCAAAGAGGTGAGTAAGTCACACAGGACGTGTTTCCACCCTGTTTGCAGCTGCATCCATGGAATTGGAGCTGCCACACATGGAAACATTCCCTGGTTTTACTTCTCTGTACATTTAATTTCCAGCTGTGATAAGCAGAAGGGTTTAGGGGACTTGCTGAAGGGCAGTGCAGGGCTCAGCATAAAATGAAGGTGTGGCTCCCTCTGCAAGCAGATCACACTTTATGTAATGTGTGATAATACTGTAATGTGATTTTTTAGATCTCATTAGACCTAAGACATAATACTCAGAATTTCTGGGGTAACCCAGCACAAATCTCGCTGAAAAATCCACGTTCATCATTCAGTTTTTCCCAAGAACCTCATGCAAACTGAGAGATGGCAGCTTTTTAACAAACAGCCCTTGAAAGGTCTGATAGACTCGTGTTTTTTCCCCTCTTTTGGGCCACAGATCTATCCTGGAGCCTCTCTTGGAGAGGAGAATATCAACATCTTCCAGAGCTGAGGAGCCGCCCGTGAAGGATGATGGCGACAACAGGATCAGCAAACTCAAGAGGAAGGAGTGGAGCATTAGCAAGTCTCAGGTTATCGTGGAGAAGGAGCCAGAAACAGAACTGACTTCCAAAATGGTAACCCAATAATGCTGACAGCAAGAATCCAATCCCCAGCAGGAGGATGGGGAGCGTTTCCATCGCTGCTCCTTGGGAAGCTGCATTAACCAGTGGGAGGGGTTGGAATTCCAAAAGCTTTGCTCATCTGAGTCGTGCTTTTTTCTGTGGAAAATCGGTGTCACAGCTTTGGCTGGAGGGACAAACTGGCAACAGGAGGCTCTGATGCTTCCTGGAGGTGCTGAGTGCCCCACTCGTGGTCAGAGCAGGGCCCTGTGTGATGCACTCAGCACCCTGTAGGGCTGCCCCTGTTTTTGTTGGAGCAATCCCTGCTGTCCCAGTGTCTCAAACCAAGACTCCCAGTCAGGAATCCAGCTGCCAGGCCAGATGTTCAGCTGCTGTCACTGGCCATCAGTGCCCAAATCCAATGTGCTGGAGGTGAGGAGCAGTCTGATGGGCTGGGGAAGTGAAAAAAGATGGGCTGAGGAAGTGAAAAAAGATGGGCTGGGGAAGTGAAAAAACGTGGGCTGCTCGTTAAGTCGCCAGTTTGGGACTTGGAAAACCTGGTTCCAACCTGTGCTTTGCTCCAGACCCTCCTGCACGAGGGCAGAGGGGTTATTCCTTCAGCAGATTATTTGCAGAAGAGGAATAAAAGGGAATCTATCCCCCCCCAGGAGGCTGTAATGAGGAATATCTTGGAGCTGTTGGGATTAGGGTTGGCAGTGGGATTCAGAGTGGTCACTAATGCACAGGGATAAGTTTCAGCCCACAGGTAAAGCTGTAGAACCTTGGAATATTATCCTGATTGATGCAAAGGCTGTGCTGCACTGTCAGAGGATGAGAGAATTGGGCACCTGAGCATTTCAGCTCAGTGACACTAATCTGACTTAGCACGGGCTGTGTAAATAATGAGCAAACATGAATTCCTGTGTTTCCCTTTCTCTCTCGAGTGCCCAATGGAATCTGGCAGGAGCAGGCTCTGCATTTTCAGGAATTCTCATCAAATCTGAGTGGTGCTGCCAGCACTTGGAGGCTGCAGGGTGTTTGTTAGAAGGGGAGCTGGGCTGGTGTCACTGGGTATTGACAGGCTTTCCAGGGCAGGAAAATTGGGAGTCGGGAATGTTGGTGGTTCAGGAGGCCTGGCCCCTCTGCCTCTGCTGCTGGATTAAATGGCTTTAACCCACAGGCACTGCTGGCAGCTGCTGATCACTTTATTAACCAAAACTAGTGGGAAAATATCTGGGATAAAGCCCATTTGTGTGGTTTGCTGGGACAGTGGGGAATGTCTGTCCAAGGCTTTGCACAGCAGGGAGCTGAGAGATGCAAACACAGCACCCACCCTCCCTTCTCCCCAGCATCTCTGAGGGCAAATTCCAAGTGTTGTCAGCTCCCTGAAGGGAATGAGCAGTCCAGGGTTACAGCCCTGCAAAGCTCAGAGAAAGCTGGTTTTATAGGGGCTCTGGTGCAGCACAAGAATGGGACAGGCTGATTTTATGCAGCTCTTGGCTGAGCTGTGTGGGAGCTGGAAAGCCAGAGGGAAGCAAAGGCTTGCTGTGTGTGTGTCCAGCAGATTTGGGCTTTAAATGTTTTATATTCACCAGTGTGTGGTCTCCTCTGTGCTAAGAGAAATCCCAGTGATGGAGAATTGAGCTCTGAAGAGCCCAGTGAGTTTAATTACGTGTTTAAGTGACAGCCTGCTCTGTAAAACAACAAACTGATGTTTAAAAGGTCCCTGATATTCATGAACTGGACTCTTGTGGCCTCGTGGTTGGAGTGAAGAGCACAGAGGACACACATGACACTGGAAGGAACTGGGACATCTCCCGAGTCCCAGATGCAAAGGATTTGCTCTGGAAAGCCTAAAATAGGCTTGTTTCACAGCCCCAAGGAGCTGGGTGACAGCAGCAGCCCTGACCTGCACCCAGAATTTCAGTGTTTTACTTCTTGGAAAGATTTCTCCCCCCACTCCCCTGCCAAGTTTATTCACAGAACTGCAGCAGCTTTTCAGCCTGACACCTTCCCATCTTAGTTAATCCTCTGAGGCCTCTCAAACCAGCCTGCTCTTACCTGGCTGACTTCTGAAGGGTTTTGTCTGTCTTTGTTCCAACCAGGGCACGTCAGGGAAAGCACAAAGGCCAAAGAGTCTCCAGCTGGGAGACAACAGATTGACTTTGCTTCAGGGCTCTTCGCTCCAGCAGTCAACTCTCAGCCCACCCCCCATCACCCCCAAAACCCCCAGGACCCAAAGTAAGTCCTGGAAATGAGTCTGTGTTTGCTGAGGTAACCACAGTGGGGAGGGAGGGAAGGAGGAAGGGAGGGAAGGAAGGAGGGAGGGAGGAACTGCCCTTCATTAGATCACACAAAGTGACTCTGAGCTGATAATGTTCGTGGATGTTTTTGTCAGCTCCCAAAATTTGGCTGTGTTACCAAAGATCAGACTTGTCACTTAGAGATCACTGGTTAAAATTAGGATGCCAGAGGAATTCCAGACAACAGGTTTTACCTTTTTTCAGTTTGTTTCTTGATTTCTTCTGTATTGACTTGTATAAGAAAGATGGAGAGAGACTTGGGACAAGGGATGGAGGGACAGGACAAGAGGGAACAACTTCAGACTGCCAGAGGGAAGGGTTGGATGGGATAATGGGAAGAAATCCTTCCCTGGGAGGGTGGGGAGGTCCTGGCACAGGTTGTCCAGAGAAGCTGTGGCTGCCCCTGGATCCCTGGAAGTGTCCAAGGCCAGGTTGGAGCAACCTGGAATAGTGGAAGGTGTCCCTGCCCGTGGCAGGGGGTGGCACTGGATGGATTTTAAGGTCCCTTTCCACCCAAACCATTCCAGAATTCTGTGACATGTGGAAGGTATATTAAACCTCAAGGTGAACATCACATGCAGTCAGTGTAGGTGATAAATCAAGGCAGGTCTAGAAGAGCATCTGCTGTGGATTCACAGGATGGAACCACAGCAATCCCATGTGGTTCTGATCAGCTGGATGCCTGAATATCCTGGGCAAGGCCCTGAGGGCTTTGTTAATTAATGAACAAACTCCCATCACGTGGTAAAAAAGGTCTGGTAGAACTTGCTCTGCAGCTTGGAAAGTGAGCTGGTGAAGTTACACCCACAAGAGATGGAATTTATCTTAAAGAGAATTAGCAAAATGAATAATTTGTGCAAAAGTTTCCAAAACATAAAACATAGATCAACGTAAAACAGCACAAAAATCTGGTCCTGAAAAAGAAGGAGGGGGGATCCTTTCCTTGCATATCCAGCAGTTAATGCTGCAGCAACATTTAAATATGGCTCGAGGTAAAAATCCCTGTGCAGGGTCACCCCTGGCTGCTGCATTTCTCAGTCTGCTGCTCTTTTTTTAAAGCAACAGAAGGTTGGGTGTGGATATAAATTCAGTGTAGGTAATGAACCAAGCCAGCATAGAACTGCTGTGAGGGGATTTAAACTAAAAAATACATATGAGGGGTGAGGAGACAACCAGAGACACAAAGTCAGGAATACTCTGAAGAAAGGTGTGTGAGAGGAATTTGAAACCTCCCTCTCCCACTTATCCAAGGGGTTTAATTGCCCTTAGGAGCAGGCAAAATCCTTCTGAAGTTCAGGTCCTTATCTCCTCCATCCAGTGGAGTTAAAATCAAAGGGAGTTGTGGGGTTGAGGCCCCAGATGTGCTGATGGATGCAGGGCTCTGCTCCCTCAGGGCTCCCAGCAGCTCTCAACCATTTGGTGGAGAGAGAGAGAAAGAAAAACTCTTCGGGGCATTTGGAACTCGAGGGAGACACGACTGGGACTCCAACAAATCCAGTCAGGTTTAGCTGCTAAAGCAGAGAGCTGCTGGCAGATGGAAAGCACAAGATATTCAATGAACCTCCCTTAAAATCCGACGTGTTCGGTCCCATTTCCTGTTCCTTTTCCACCTCCTTTAACGTCTTTTCTAATCACTGTTGTTGCTCTTTAGGTTTTCCCTCGTTGCAGGCTGATGGATTGGCAACCCCACCTCCCCCTCCACCCAAAAGCAAACCCTACGAGAACAGCAACCCCAGGAATTCTGTGGAGGTGAGGAAATGAGAGCTGACATCTTTTTGGAGAGCAGCTTTTGAGAAGGAGGCACCAGTGGAATTTTCCGAGCTGCTTTCAAGGGTGGTGCTGCCTGAGACTTGTCTAATCATTTTACTGCTTCACTCCCTGAAACCACAAAAGAAGAAAAAGGGTTTTTTTTTTTGCTTCGGGAGTGAAGTCCTTTTTTTCCTTTTTTTTTTTTTTTTTTTCCAAGTGGGAGTTGTGTTGTCCTTGGTCAGGAAAACTGTGTGTGGGGGTGGGAAGAGAGATTGGAAACCAACGAGCACCGTGATGGAAAAGTTTCAAAAACATGAAACAGTGCAATAATTTGGGCCTGAAAAAGGAATAGGAGGGGAAATTTCACCCATTTCCGATGTGATAAATGTCTCCTTTTAAGTCCTCAGCTCAGAATAATCAAATTTTTGAAGTCATTAGTGACTTAAAAGAGCCTGTGTTAAATCCCTGCCTCAGCCACAGCCTTTGTCTCAATTCCATGAAGTGCTTTCCTTCGAGGAACATCAAATTGCCACTTTTTTTGTGCTGTACCACCCATGTTTCTCTTAAACTGCAGAGTCTGGAGGCTGTTTGGAGTCCCTGAAGTGCAGATAACTCCAATCATTGTGTGGGAATCACTTCCCCTGCCCCTGAAATGAAGGTGGTTCTGATACCAGACTAATTGTTCCCAACGGGCAGCAGCAGAAATCATCCCTTTGGGGATAATTTGAGAGGGATGGAGTCTCCCCAAGCCCTGTTAAAAAGTGCCTTTTGTAATTTAAAGGGATGAATGTCTTCCCCAGTCCCATTTGCAAACAGGATTTGGGGAGTACCTGAGTGAGATGAACTGGGATGGGACCCAAAAGAACTTAAAGAATGATCACACTTTATAAATATTTTACCTCTGGCAGCACAGGAAGACAGGAAAACAGCAGATCACTTAATTCAGTGATGTGACACTGGGATGTGCCAGTGCCATAAAGTGTGGGAGGAGGAGGAGGTTTTGTCCTTTGCCCTTCCTTTGGTTGGAATTGGCTGTGCCCCTGGAAACAGCCCATGGAGCTGCTGTGGCAGAGATATTCCAGCCCCTGGGATGTGCTGTGGGAGCCACTGCTTCCAGAGGATTAATAAAAGAGCCTCTTTCCCTTGAGTCTTGTAAGGAAACTAATTATTAACATGTCCTGGCTTGCAACGCTGCCCTTGGCTTGCAGCCAGAGGAAAAGGATCCACGGGGCTGCAAAGAGAGATTGTGAAGTGTTTTCTGAAGGGTTTTGTTGCTTTGCTGTTGTAAAGTTGTCTCTGGCTGCCTTTGGTTAAAACAGCCCTGAAATCTTGGCAGTTTTGGCTCAGAAGTGGTGGAGCCACACGAGCTCCTTGCTCACCTGGCCTTTTCACATCTCATTTATTTACAGGATGCCCCCTAAAACAGGCAGAGAAACAGCTAAAAAGAACCTGTTAATGCAGTTTTCTGCAAGAATAAGCAACGTCCTGCGAGCCCCTGTGCCAGACAGGCAGGAGGTGGCTTGTTTGATTAGAACTTGTTTAATTAGAACTTCACTTGCTGCCCTTTTTTGTGGTGTTAGTTTTACCAGTCCGATTTGGAAGTGGTTTACATCCTTTTGGGCCCTGCTTGGTGCAGCTCATCAAGCCAGCAGGATAAAAATAATACACTTTTGGAAACTGGAAGGAGATGGATTTATTGCCATTGTCCTGAGAAACAAAAGGTGGGACATGGGAACAACTGGCAAAGTTGGGTTGCAGGTCCGATGTTTCAGTTCAAATTTAAATCAATTTAAATATGTCCAGAAGCATATTTTAGGAGTCAAAATATATCTGCTCCTGTTACCCATTGGGGCTCTGTCCTTGTTTGCCCCTGTCAGGGATTGGTGGTGCTGGGAGGCAGAATTCCAAGATTTGACCCCGAGGGAAGCATCGGGACCTTTTGGATCCATCATTTGGTGAAACAAAACGCCTCCACTTGCCAGTAATGGTTTATTTTTCTGTGTGTTTTCCTCTTCTCAGGTTGCTCCACCACTGCCCAGCAGAAGGGAAGCCAAACCTCCCCCTCCACCCCCAAAAACCAGGAAATCCAGTGTCGTGTCCTCGGAGCAGGGGCTGCAGTGAGGGAGGATCCCACCCCCAGCCTGGTGATCCCTCCTGCCATCCCTCGGAGTTTTCCTTGGGAAAGACCAAAAGGAACTGCTGTTGACTGTGTTCCCTAAGCCCTGCTTTCCCTGGGACACTAATCCCTACTGGAATTCTGTCTGTCTCAGTGTTGTCTGCCCTGAGTTTCGCTCCCTGCTGCAATTCCAGCAGCTCCTTCCCGGTGTAAATGTGTCCCAGGAGTTGATTTGCACCGGGGGTCTGAAGCCAGGGGAGGCAGAGCAGTGGGAGATGTGGCCAGCAGTATTTTCACGTGAGTTTTGAGCTGTGTTTGTTGGGAGAAAAATTCCTCCCTTGAATTTAGAAAGATGGAAAAAACAAAACAAAAAGGAAGAATTTATTCATCGCTCTCTGGGTCCGGTCTCACCTCGAGTTTTCGGGGAGAAAAGACCCCCTTGGGTTTAAATTTCATGCATTTTATAGCTTTACAAAATCCCACCTTTTTCAGGTAAGCTTAATATTTTTATTAAGCTTAATATTTCTAAGCTTAATATTTGCCTAAAAAGGTTTCTTTTCTCTGAAAAAGGGGCTTTCCCTTCTTTCCAGTTGGCCGCTGGGCATCCTCTTGTCAAAAATGATGGATCTTCCTTTGTTCTCAGGCCAGAGAGAGAAGAGAAACCCCCTGTGCACAAGATTCTCACATGGCCCTGAAAGATTTTAATTTTTGAGGATTTTTTCATTTCCCTTATCTGGCCAAAAAAAAAGACCCTGATGCTCAAGTTCAGGGTTTGGAACTTGGATATCTTACAACTTCTCAAGACACCTATATATATATATATGTATATATATATATAAAGTATTTTATTTCTCATATTTGTGATCCCTGGTGAGCCAAGATCTGATCCTCATGACGTGGAGCAGATCCCAGCCATTCCTGCTGGGAAGCAGCAGCTCCCAAGGTGTGGGGTGGGAGAAGTCCCTGCAGATCCCTGGTTGCAGGCCCAGACCTGAGCGTTGGGAGCAGACATGAAAAGCCTTTTCTCTGCTTTTTTTTCTGTCACCATTTGTGTGTGGGGTGAAGAGCAGCCCTTGCCTCACTCCAGCTCTGCTCCAGGGAGAGTTCACCAGTCCTTTGCCAGGATTTCACTGGTATGAACCCTGCAGAGCACTTGAGACCCTCCCTGAGTTGTGTCCCCTGTGTGGTCCCATCCCTTTGTCTGGGACTCGGGACAAAACTTCACCTTTGTGCTTTTTAAAGGGGTGGAAAAGGTCTCTCCTGGGAATGTGGGAGATGAAGAGAAGCTGCACTTTTACCAGGGCTGGTCTGGTCCCAGTTGCTTTGGTACCAGGATTATCCTGGTCCCAGTTGCTTTGGCACCAGGATCATACTGGTCCCAGTTGCTTTGGTACCAGGGCTGGACTGGTCCCAGCAACTTGGAGAGGATGGAATGTGCAAACCCAGTTCTCCCTCCTGACCTCAGCCCCGAGACTCTGATTATCTCCTGTGACCTTTCCTTTGGGCACATCCCCACAAGAACAAATAATTCTCTTTTTTTCCCCCTGCCCCCATTTGTGGCAGTACTTGCACTTTGGTTTAGAGCCTCCATGATCCAGGTTTTTGATAGACTAGACTTTAAGGAGCCATTTAGATCTGGGATGTGAAAGACTTGACAATTAACCACCTCTTTTCCTCTTGCTTGGATCACTCCACTCTTTTCTTTCCTTGGAGGATGGGGTAATCTATTTCAATTTTTCCTTTAGTTATTTATTCCCTGCTCTGTCTGGCTGTCTTTCTGTTTGTATAGAGAAAAATCAACAAGATTTTAGGGTTTCACCTCTTTAAAATCACGTGGTCCCTGCAGGAAGGGCTGTGGCACTGCAGGAATAGCCCGTGCCCACAGTTGCATAGTGACCAAAAATCCAACACAAATATCAGTGTTATTTCTGGACCAGATGGGCCTCAGGCACAGAATTCCCATGGCTGAGCTGCCCCTGGAATCCTGTGTGGAGCAGGACTTCCCCAGAGTGCCTGTTTCAGGACAAATGCATCATAAAGAGCTTCAGTTTTCCTGCCAAGCTGCCTAATTCAGAATTTCTTTAGATATCATCATTTAGATCTCACCCCAAAGCTGCAGCTGCCTGTTGCTGCCACAGCAGCAGAAAAGCAAGTGCAGCTGGAGGTTTCCTTGATTTGTAAGAATTATTCTCTTGCCCCATTCAGGCAGAGGGTTTTGCCCTTCCACCCTGCCCTGTTCATGTCCTGGCTGTTATTTTTCCCTGATGTTTTCCAGGGATTGGCAGAAAATTACTTCTTCTTGTTCCCTTTCACTGTGGAACTCAGGGAAATGAGGGTTTGCCTGCAAAGTTTAGATTGAGACTTCTTGGAGAGTTTAAAGATTCTTAAAACTCACAAAGAGGGACCAGCTGAGGAATTTGGATCCAAATTTCTGAACTAACACAAAACTTTGGCTGTTTGGAATTAATTTATCACCAGTATTGAGGAACATTTTCTTTTCCAGGAAATCATTTTACTTGTTAACTGTAACTTGTCATTTGACTTCTGATGATCTGGTGCAAGTTTGGGGGGGAGCCACCAAAAACCTGCTGAGGATGTTGCTGACAGTAGTAAATACAATTAACTCTTGGGTTGGGGGTTTTTTGAAGGCCACTGCACCTTTCTTGTGCTCACCTGCCTGAAATGGGGTTCATTACAGCCAGAAATGGTTTTTCATTACGTACAATGAAAAAATGTATATAATGAAATGAAAAAATGAAGTTTGTTAAACCTCATAGAAGTTTTTCAGGGAAAAACAAACCCAGTGAAGCCCCGGGGGGGTTTTGTTCAGACTGAAGTTGTCCTTTCTTTTGTTCTTCTGGTTCTTTGAAGGCCACTGCACCTTTCTTGTGCTCATCTGACTGACATGGGGTTCATTACAGCCAGAAATGGTTTTTCATTACACACAGAAGTGGCTCCCAATGAAAAAATGAAGTTTGTTAAACCTCGTGGAAGTTTTTCAGGGAAAAGCAAACCCAGTGAAGCCCCAGGGGGGGAGTTGTTCAGACTGAAGTTGTCCTTTCTTTTGTTCTTCTGGATTCTTGTGACTCCTGTGTGACTCCAGGAGCTGCAGGCCCTGTCAGACAGATTGTCTGCATCCCAGAATCACCCTGGATTCCCATCAGCTCTGGGTTGGGGATGTTTTAGGGGTTGCAGGGCAGTCACATCACATCCGTGCACAGCCTGTTTGCTGCACACACTCACAGCTGCCTCTGGCTCGGTGCTTCCCAAGGGGAATCTTGGAAACCTTCCTGGACACCCTGGCCAGGTCCCCCCCTCCCTGGAGTGTTGGAGACTTGTCAGCTCCTCGTTATGTTCTGGGACACAAACTCTGCTTGACTTGAAAACCACGGGGGGGTTTCTTGTCTTTTGGTTTTTTGTCCACTTCTTCCTCCCCTCGTCACCACTTCCCTCCTGCTCCCAGGAACTCCAGGATCCTCCCAAACTTTGCTCCAACAAGAACTTTTTGTCTTCTTGTGCGAATTTGGCTTCAGGCAGAACAGCAGGATGTGGTCTGAGGTGTCTGCAGGGCATCTCAACAGCACCTCTGGTTCATTCAGTGCCTTTCTGCCTGGGCCCTCATTCCTGGCTGCATTTCCTTGCCAGGGCAGGTTGGCTTTTAATTCCTTTGGGGAGACAGCAGGAACAGAGTGGGGACCCCAGGGAATGGGGTGAACAAACCAGCTGCCAGATTTTGGCTATTTTGGTGCCCAGTGACTCTCATTTTCCAGCCTTTATTTGTTCTTCTTTCACAATTTAACACCTGGATGTACCTTGTGCGTTTTTCCTGGAGGAGGGAACCAATCCATGCCAAAAAAAACCCTCCCAGGAGGAGCTCTGACCTTGGCCAGAATTTTTCAGCTGACCTTTCTGCCCTTTCCACTTTGCTCTTTAACCTGAGGGGGTTTGGTTCTCACTGCTTTTTGTGCAGTTTTACAGATGAGGTTTATGAACAGAGGGCTTGGCGTGTAAGTGGTTAATTATCCTCCCCCTTCCCTTCCTCTCTTTGGCTCAGAGGGAAAACAATTTCTGTCTCTCCTGGGTGATCATTTTTGAGCCCAGAGTCACCTAAAGTCTCTGAAGAGTCAGGGGGTGGCTGGAACCCATCCCAGTGCTGTGCAAAAATCAGGAATATTCAGTGCTTGGTGTAATTTAAGCTTTAACAGCCCTTTTATTTGGCTTAAGGAACCTTAAACAGCACTGAAGGCGTGTTAAAATCTGATTATTGGAGAAGCCTCTGCCTGAATTAAGGTGCAAACAAGGCCATGTGCCAAAGTCAATATTATATTTATTATTTACCAGTAAATGTGAGGTGGAGAAAGAGAAAGGAATAGAAAAGAGAGGCAGAAAATCTTCAGTACTTTTGGATCCAGCAGCTTCCTGTTGGCCCTTTTTCACCCTGGGTTTTTGGTAGTGGGAGGGTCAAAACTTTTCCCTATTTATACCTTTTAGCAAACAAAGGAGTTAATGCCCTTTGGCTGCACATTTCTCTTGTTCTGGTGGTTAAAAGCTGATTATTAAATCACTCCCAATGCTGATTAATCCCAAACTCTTTTTCTTTCTCCTCTTTTTGAGCGTTTTCATTGGCAAATTTGCCAGAAAGGGGTTTAAATCAGGTGATTTTTTTTTTTTAATTCTTTTTCCCTTTCTCAGCCTTATTTTTGTTGTAGAGTCTGAAGTGCTGTGAACTCTCCCCACTTCTCTCCACTGCTCCCAAATTGGGGTTGTTTTCTTACCTGTGGGACTGACTGGGAGGGGGGAGGATGTTCTTGGCTGACACAAATCAGCATCTTTGGCTCAGAGGTTCCAGGTGGAATTTCTGTTCTGTGCCTGAAAGATTCAGGGCTTTGTGCCAGTTTTAGCCCCCCAAAAAAACTCATTTAATTTTCAAGTTTTTAAAGGCAATTGGGCATTCAAGTGTGTGACTAAGCCAGGGGCCTGACTGATTTTAATTAAGTGGAATTAAGTGCCCACATCTCTGAGAAATCCTTGATTTTTTTTTTAGGTGTTTGCTCTTTGCTCCAGCACCTGCCTAAGTTCTGAGGTTTAATTTTCAATTTAAGGTGTCTCTACTTAGTTTTTTAAACAAAAATCATCTTTTCATGTTGATTGGATGCTCTTGGAAACATCTCTGATGCTTTTTAAACTGGAGGGCTAAAAATGGGAGCAGGATGGTCCATAATGATGCTCCCTGCACATGAGAAATTTAAAAAAAAATCAGTGTTTTTACCCAATTTACAGTTTTAAACCCCAAATCTCCAAGTTAAAAACCCAGCCCTGCAGAGAAGACAAAACCCTAATCCCATTTCCAAACCCTGCTGTTAAAATTTCGAGGTTTTGAGGGTTTTATTTTTGTCCCTTTGGAGAGAAATGTGCTGCAACACTCGTTTGCTGGAGCTTTTTAATTAAAATTGGTCGTGCTGGGCTAAATTCTTTTAAAAATGTTACAGGCTCTAATCCACATCAGGGAAAGACAGGCAAGGACAGGAATTTTGGTGGATTATGGGATTAGGGAAGGACACAGAATTCCAGGGAGAGCAGCTCTGGGATGTGCAGTGGCAGAAACACCCCCCTGAATGTGCAAAGGTTTGGGGGAATAATAAATATCCCAGAAACTCCCCTCTCCCAGCCCAGGGTTTGCTCCAGACTCACAGTTTGGCCTTGCAGTGACACCCCCTCAGATCTTCTCTCTCCTTATTTATTTTTCTAATTGTAAATGGAAATAAGAAGTTGAAATCTGTAATTTAACTAATTTTATATATATATATATATATAGTGAAAACATTCCTGACCCGTTTCTGCTGCCTTATTTTGATTTTTTTTTTATTTTTAATTAAAAACTATCTCATTTTTACTGTTGCAGACCAAATTCTCTGGTGTATCAGGGTGAGCTTTTCCAAGAACTAAAGCAGCAAAGAAAAATTAAACAATAATGTGATTTTTTTTCCCTGCACTGGCACATGAGGTTCACCTGATTCTGCTCTAATTAATTAATTAAAGCACCTTTAGGACAGTTTGGCACTCCCAGAATCTACTTTTCTGCTGGTTTATAATTTTAAACAGAAGTGGAAGTTCCTCAGCAGCTCCAAAATTCAGGTACATGGTATTAATTAATATAATTTTTCACTGTGGTGTTGTAAAGGTTTAATCATGACAAACCTTGCTGTGATTTTTGGGAGAATTTGGAGTTTGTGGGACGTTTGTGTGTCCTGGATGTGGTGATTTAACTCCAAACCCACCTCTGCAGGCTTTTCTTTTCCTTTTTTCTTTTCTTTTCTTTTGCCCCCTCTTTTTTTTTAAGTCCTCTGCGGTCGAATCAGCAAAAAAAATACAGCTTTAATTAAAAAATAACAGGAGCTTTGGGAAGGGAATCTCTGGGTAAATGACACACAATTCCTTAAGTCTGTAAAACAAGGTGTATAAATTTCCGTGGTTTTTTTTAAAATGTATTGACTGTTGTAAAGTTTGTAAATACCTTTTTAAAATAAATGTAGTTTTTATGACTGAACCAGTAAAAAAAAAAGAGCATTTAAAAGTCTTTCCTACCTATACTGAGGCGTGAGGGGAGTTCCATCCCAGCAGTAAGTTTATTTTTGGGGGTTTTTAATGAGGTTTTGGTGCTGTTTTAGCCACAGACCAGTGAGATCAGGCAGTTTTTTGGGCTATAAATGTGAAATCAAAGTTACCACATCCAAATTATCATTGCAGAGCCTGTGCTGCTGCTCCCACCTCTGCACTGGGATGTCCCTCTTTTAATCCAGTAATCCACACAATTATTTTCAGCCGTTTAAATGCAACTTCAGAGCAGTTTATTCCCATAATGACCCAAAAAGCAAAGACCAAGTGAAGAGGAGCCAATTTTGCCACAGCTTTGAAACCTTATTTGGGGTCTGTTAATCCATTGGGGTTTAAATCTTTCTTCTTCCTTCCCCTTCCATCAGGTTTTCCTGCAAAAACACACATCATATCCCTGTAAATACACATTATATTCCTATAAACACACATCATATCCCTGTAAATAGACATCACATTCCTGCAAAAACACACATTATATTCCTGAAAATACACGTTATATTCCTATAAACATCATATTCCTATAAACACATTATATTCCTGTAAACATTATATTCCTAACACACATCATATTC